>NC_134483.1:512922449-513129949 GCF_040206685.1 Ascaphus truei
AGGCCTGCGCAAAGGGGCAGTTCCAGAAGAGGTGTGTATGATGCTTTCCTCCACTGGGTTGCACCTGGGGCAGTGCCTCACGAGGCTGAGTTTGCTCTTGTACTTGTCCGCATTCACAGGGAGTCCCCCGTGTATGGCCTGCCAAGCAATGTCTTTGTGTTTGTTCATTAGTCTTTTCGATGCCACATTCCTCCACACCGTTCCAAAGGTGTTGGGGTGGAGACCCGGGACCGATTCCATGATGTCTTTAGCCCTGATAATTTTGTAGATGACCTTTTGGCTTCCACAGGTCTGTTTTTTCTCCCTCCAGATTGTTCTGCCTCACGAACTTCTTCACGTCCTTGTAGAACCAGGGCGTGCGCCAGCTGTAAGGGATGGAGCTGTCCCACTTGTCCCACCCCAGTGCTCTCCAGAGCGGCAGGAGTAGGAGGCGGGACATGGAGTAGCCAGAGGAGTCTTTGTCGCAGTCTCTCAGGGTGATCCACACGCAGTTGCTTACAAAGAAGGCGCGCAGCATAGTGGGGGATGTCGGGGATTCCTCTACCCCCCTTGTGCGGCTCTTTGTACATCACCTCGCACTTTCCCCTCTCAAACTTGGCCCCCCAGACAAAGCGGAACACTGCCATGGAGATCTCCTGGCAGGTTCTGGTCGAAGGCAGGTATGCCTGGGCCACGTACTGCAGGACAGGAAGGATCTCGTTCAGCAGTACCAGCTTCTTCCCCTCAATGGTGAGGGGTCTGAGGCGCCACAATCCGATCTTCTGCTTCACCTTGTTCAGCCTCTCGTTCCAGCTCTTTAGGGCAGCGCCCTCGCTCCCCACGACAAACCAGACTCCAAGGATTTGAATGAGGCCTGTTCTGATGGGGAAGGGGAGGAGGTCGGCAGTCAGGTTCCAAAGCCCAAATAGCTTGGTCTCTGACTTCCCGCAGTTGACTTTTGCTCCTGAAGCTTTCCCGAAATCCTCGCACGTCTGGACCAGCGTCTTCACCGACCGGCTATCTGCGCAGAAGATGGTGACGTCATCCATGTAGAGCGAGCACTTCACTTCGCGTCTCTGGGGTCCTGGCACGACGATCCCTCTGATCTCTGCGTCTCGTCTGATGCACTGGGCGAAGAGCTCTATACAACAGACAAAAAGGAGAGGTGAAAGAGGGCAGCCCTGCCTAACCCCTGAGAGGACAGGGAAGGGGTTAGTCTTCCATCCGTTCACGATCGCCACACTGCAAATGTCAAGGTACATCAGGTTAACATAAGAACAGAACATCTCCCCCATCCCATACTCACGCAGCACCCTGCCCATGAAATCATGGAAGACACGGTCAAAGGTCTTCTCCTGATCAAGGGTGACCAGGGGCGCGTGTACACGGCGGTCTTTGATGTAGTGGACTGCATCTCTGATTAGGGCGAGGCTGTCTGCGATCCTGCGTCCGGGGATGCCGCACGTCTGGTCTGGGTGGATGATCTGGCTGATGACCTTCTTCAGTCTAATTGCTAGGACTTTTGCTAGGATCTTGTAGTCCGCGTTCAGGAGCGAGATGGGACGCCAGTTCTTGAGGTCACACCTCTCCCCCTTCCGTTTGTACAAGAGCGTCAGCATTCCTTCCCTCAGCGTTGGGGGCATCCTACCTTCTGCTTCCATTTCCCTGTAAAGCTCGAGCAGGTCCGGGCCGATCAGGTCCCACAGCTTCGTGTATAACTCAGCTGGGATACCATCTCCGCCCGGCGTCCTACCCGTCTTAAAGGATTTGGTTGCAGCGTGGAGCTCCTCCAGCGTCAGGGGGGCGTTCATGGCTGCTTTTCCTGCCGGGTCGATGGTGTTTGTAATCCCTGACAGGAATTTGTCAGCCTGGTCTCGGTCTGATGCTTTTGGGGAGTAGAGGTCTTCATAGAAATCTTTCACGCCTCCCATGACTTCCTCCTTCCCCTGCTGCACCTTGCCATATTTGTCTCGCAGCTTCCTCAGGGGCGTGTGGGCAGAGTGGAGTTTCTTGAAGAAGAAGGCATTGCATTTCTCCCCCCTCTCAAGGTTCTCCACCTTGGAACGGAAGATGATTCGTCTGGATTCCTCCTCAAAGTGCTTTTGCAGGCTCTCCTTGGTTTCCTCCAGGTCGTCATCCACGTTCCATCCGCAGCGTTTGAGGTCATGCAGGGACTGCAGCTTGCGCTGCAGGCCCTCGAACTCCCCCTTCCTCTCACACGCCAGGCGTCTGCCCTTTGCCTGCAGGAAGCAGCGGATCCTTATCTTCGTGAATTCCCACCACTCTGCAGTGCTGGGGAAACAGGCCTTTTCTTCTTTCCATGCTGTGTATGCTGTTGTCAGCTCCTCCATGATCTCCTCCCTTTCCAGCAGTGCGCAGTTCAGCTTCCAGGATCCTGGCCCTGGGGGGAAACCTCCTCCCAGGCGCCCCTGGAGATGAATGGCTCTGTGGTCAGAGAAATGTACTGCGACCATGGAGTGCTGTCTGTGCTGTACCTGCTTGGTGGTGAACAGGAAGTCAATCCGAGAACGCACAGAACCATTTGGGTGGCACCAAGAGTAGTTTGCGGCACCTGCTCCCATAGATCCCACTGCGTCCTTCAGGGATGCCTCCCCAATCATCGCCATGAGTAGCCTGGATGTCACATCTATCTTTGCTGATTTGCTGGGGGGCACGAGCCCCCCCACCTCAATCGTGCAGTTGAAATCCCCACCCATCACCACTGCCCTGGAGGTTGCGAGCCAAGGGCGAAGGTGCTGGAAAAGTTCCAAGCGCTCATTTCTCCGGGGGGGCGGCGTACACATTGATGAGCCTAATCGGCTCCCCTGCCCACGAACCGTCTACGACCAGTAGTCTGCCGCAGACGCGTTCATGGACAAAATCAACAGTGAAACATCCCCCCCGGATCAAAATGGCTACACCCGCGTTCCTGCACCCGTTCCCCCCAGACCAGTAGGAGGGGCCGTGAGACCACTGCCCGCTCAGGTGCCTGTAGGACCGAGAAAAAGGTAAGGCACATTCCTGTAGCATATACACATCACATTTCTGTAAAGAAAGGAATATTAGTACTCTGGCACGTCTCATCCGCTCTCCTATGCTCCTTACGTTAATGGAGAAAATGTTAAAAGACGCCATTAGTTTGGGGATAAAGGGTTGGACAGACATGCAGTGATACTAGTTACCATCCTCGCTGGCGTTTGTGGTCTTGCTGATCTCCTCGCACAGCTGGGCTAGCAGATCCATGGTTTGCCCAAGGTTGTCATCGAGGAGGAGGGTCTCTGCTGCCTCTCGCCCCTCTCTTATGAGCTCTTCCACGGTCACCTGTGTCTCGCTAGGTGGTTGTTCTAAAATGGCCGCCTGCTCCTCTGCAATGGCTGCCTCCTGCATCTCTGCTTCCTCCTCCTCCAGGTCGCTTTCAAGGTCGCTGTCAGCGTCGCTGGAAGTGGGTGAGTCGCCGATTTGCATTTGGGCTCTCTTCTGCTCCAGCCCCTGGTGCGGGCTTTCCGTCTCAGGGGCTCTCCTCTTTATTCCCTGCTTCTCCATTCCGGTCCGGGCTCTGGGGGCGGTATCTGTAGCAAGGGGGTAAGAGGGGGGGGGTGCAACAGCCTCGGGGCTGGGGAGAGGTGTTATAGGGGGAGGGGCAAAGGGTGGTGGGTGGGCGGGGAGGGTTGAGGTAGGAGGGAGGGTGGGGGTTGCAGCAGCAGTGGGTGTGGGAGGGAGTGTTGCTGCAGGGGTGGGGATGGGAGGGGGTGGGGGCTGCTACTGAAGGGACAGCGGGCTCCGGAGCCGCAGCGGGCGCTGTTTGGGTGGCCTCCTTTTGCCTTTGCTCCTTCTTATACTTACCCCCTTGTGCCTTTACGGGTTGGTTTTCTTGGATGCCTTCTGGGTTGCTGTCAGGGGAGCGCCCGGTGTCGCGCCTTTCGCCGCGGCCTCTGCGTAGCTCCTGACCCTCAGCTGGTAGTCCCGGAACATGTGGGTTGTCTCTCCGCACAGGTCGCAGGTTTTCTGGCGGGGACAATCCTTTGTTTCGTGTCCGGTGTTCTTGCAGTTTCTGCAGGCTTTCAGGGTGCACTGTTTCCACTGATGCCCCAGGTTCCCGCAATTACCACAGGTCTGGGGCTGGTCAGGGTAAAAGATCCTCCCTGGGCTGCCCGCAAGTGAAAAACTGGGAGGGAGGTGGTGCAGCCGATCTGCCGCTTCTGGATTTGGCCACAAGCGAACTACCATGCTCCACTTTCCCACCCAGTACCTCAACTTGTCCTTGATCCTGCTCGGCTCCTTCACCACGGTGCAAGAGCGCCGCAGAAAGGTAGCAATATCCTTTCCAGGGATATGGAGGTTCCTCACCGTCACAGTGATCCTCTTCTCGTCCCTCTGGATAGGGCAGTTCACGTCGAACTCTGAGAAGGGGACCTCCTGTTTCAGGGTCTGGAAAGCCTCCCAGTACCTCCTGCAGGCTCCCGCCGTGGCGAAGGTGACGAAAAACAGGCCACCCCTGAGGTCCTGGATGCTCAGGATCTCGTCCGGAGTAAAGCCCGCTTTGCTCACCAGCTCCTTGGCAAAGGTCTCAGCGTCCAATAGAGGGCGCTGTCCGTCAACCTCCCTCAGCTGCATCACCACCGTCTGCCTCATCCAGGGTTCCAGGCGGGGGATCCTCCTGTTGCTGCTGCTCCCAGCTCCAGGGTTGGAGCTGGGGCCGCCGCTGCTGGTGCTGGCAGTGGGGGTGAGGCCGCTGAGGGGGGCAACGTTGCCTGAGCCGCTGGAGCTGGTAGCCGCTGGGCCTCCTCCATCCGTCTCCTGGCTGCTGGGAACCGTCTCCGGGGGTGCCGTGTGCTTCTCCTTCTTCGTCTTCTTCTTCTTCTCCTTGCGCAGGGTGGTCCCGGCGGGCTCCGTGGCGACCTCCATCCTCTCCGTTCCGGTCTGGGGGGCCGCTGTTGCCATCCTTCTCGTCGCAGGGGGGTAGAGCTTCACCGTTCCTCATAGCCCGGGGGTCCTGTCGCTTGGTCCTGAATCGCCCAGAGGTCAGGTGAGTCACCGTCTCTCTCTCGTGTTTCCGAATCGCCCAGAAGTCAGGTGCGTCACCCCAATAGCGGCAGGTAGCTTAAGCCCGAAGGCGATGCTACAAGGCCGAGGTTCCGGACTGTCTCTCTCTCGTGTTCCGAATCGCCCTGAGATCTAGTGCGTCACCCCAATAGCTGCATGTAGCTTAAGCCCGAAGGCGATGCTACAAGGCCGAGGTTCCGGACCGTCACTCTCCGTTCGGCCCTCTGACTAAGACACTTGATCTTAGCCAAAAGGCCACCCACAGACAGCTGTTTCGACCTTAATGGGTCTCATCAGTGTGGGGCTGATTTTAACTGGGTATGCAAATAGGCTATGGGATAGGCTATACCATAATACTGAGTTAAGTTATGGTGAGTAAAAAAAAGTGACAAAAACCCTCCACAGGAAAGCAAATATGCAAATACAACTGTATGCTCATCTGCAACCCCGCCTTTCCCCATTATCACCCAGCATACAGCACTTCCACTGCAGCAAGGGATTCTGGGAAATGACATGCAAATGCGCACACAGTGTCACTTTTTGCCTCAAAAACCATTTTTAACATGGTTCCCTATAGGCTTAAGCTTGCTGCATGGTCACAGCTTTGAGCACAGCCAGGGTTAAGGTGCATACCCAGAAAACCACCCACAGACAGCTGTTTCGACCTTAATGGGTCTCATCAGTGTGGGGTTGATTTTAACTGGGTATGCAAAGAGGCTATGGGATATATATATATATACATACATATATAAGGAAAAGAAGAGGAGAGAGCGCACGCCCATAGCGTAAAATAGTATTTAATGAGGGGAAGGGGGGGAGAGGGGGGGTAAAAAATGCACTTACAAAAGTACAATAAAATCAAGCATTTGTGAAAATAATCACCACCATCCGGTTCAAACTGCAAGCTCTTAGGGACAGTCCCAGGCTCCGTTGGTGAAGGATCAGCGTCCCCGCAGGTTTCCAGGGCTGGTGTGCTGTTAAAAGTCCAAGAAATCAGTTCCGTGTGATGAAATCTCTTTAGCACCTGCGCTTGGATAGGTCCGCTCCAGCGCTTCGTATTGACTTCAATGTCAGTGCGTCTGACGTAATGACGCTCCCTGACGCATACATACATACATATACACACACACACACACACACACACACACACACACACACACACACACACACACACACACACACACACACACACACACACACACACACACACACACACACATATACACACAATCACACCCCCCCAATACATATAAAAATTACCCCAATACCCCCAATACATTTAAAAATTACCCCAATACCCCCAATACATATACAAATTACCCCAACACCCCCAATACATATACAAATTACCCCATTAATCACTCTTTGATAAAGGTCCCACGGACCGAAATGCATCAGAGGACCTGTCAGCACGATGTCTGATTAAAGTCTACTTTTAACTCAACCCAGCCTCTCTCCTTCTATTGCTGTGCTGCTGTCAACCTGTCCCGTTGGGGGAAGATTTTCTCTATCTACTAACACTGCAGGCACGCCGGGCTGGTGCTACGCCTACACGCTGATTCCACGTCTCGTCATCCTGCTGCGACGCCTGAACCGCCGGTCACGTGACCGCCCCCTGCGACCAGCTTGGTGCAGGAGGGTTGGCGGCGGATGCATCCACGCTCCTTACGGATGCCAGGACCATCACTTTGGGGTACGCTGAAGGCACAGAGGAGCATCATTATTTCATCCTTCATACCACACACTCATCAACCGTGAGTCTTTCTATCTCGGCGTTTTTGGAGCTCTTTCTGAGCCAGCCGCTGGGAGAGACATCAGGTCATATATTCAAGCTGTTTCTATACAGCCGTGTGGTAGGATTCCAATATGACTATCTCTCTAAGGCTTACAGCACCACCCGCAACTTTCTACTGAGCACCTATAGGGTTAAGAATTTTCTTCACCTGTGTATACCACCTTTTCGTAATATGGCTGGGTCCTGCCAAATATTGTTCTAAACATTTGGGGAAATATTTACTAAGCAATGCTAAGCTGTAACAAATGGGCCGTAAAGTGCTATATGGCTATCAGAAGTAGCATGGAAATCTACAAAAGACACGTGACAAAAATCTGACAGGGTTTCTTGTTACACTAAAGGAAAACAAAATGGAGACTGCAAAGTATGCAGAGATACCTGCAAAAGGCAATTATAGCTAGGGGAACAAACAAGGACAGGGTGCAAATAATGCTAAGGGAAACAACAGGACAAAACAAGGTTAGTTCAAGGATTGCAGTGCTACATGCAAAGAGCAAAAGTAGCACGGGACAAATAATAAACCGGGGGCAAATAGTGTGCAAAGGGAATACAAAATCACTAACAAGAAGGTACCTGAAGATCAGTAGAACTGGAAGCCTGATAAAAGGAACAGGGAAAGTCGCAGCACTAAGGAAAAAGAATAACATGAGTCCTGACCTGTACGCAGAAAGTTTGACAAGTAAAGAACTAACAGACTGGGTGGGGTTCTATAGACAAACTGAGATGGCAGCTGGCCTCATGGACTGTTCTAGTTCTTACCAGTTCTGGACCTGAACTTGACTCCTCTGTGCTCCCCTACAGGTAAATGAGGAGTACTGCAGGAGGGAATCATGGGTACAATATCCTATGTCTCCTAGTTTTACTTTCCTTAGGCCGCGTCCATGGTTAGTGCGCGCACGCATGCCTGTAGCAGGAGAGATTTGTGGCCTAGGGGTTGGCGCGACAGGGAGGCGTGTCGGAGGCGTAGCCGTGGCGTCACCGAGCTGGGCGAACTGCTCACGTGACCCGGCCATTGCGCGACATAAACAAATGTATTTGTTTTCTTGTGCGCCGGTGCTCTGCATCGCACGCGCGGTCTTGCTCACCATGGATGCGTCCTTACTCAATGTGGTGACTGACAAAATGTTTCAGCAGTGTGAAGGTGCATCCATTGTTAACAAACGTTCTGAGTTAATTCCTTTGTTGTTCAGTATCTCGTGTCTTATCATTATTATTGGGTTCATTTCCATGAGGCATGTATAAGATTGGCTAAAAAAAAATGCACAAAATGGGAATTATACATGACATGCACACACAGCATTTCTTCTGCATAAACTAAAAGGTAATGTTGTTATTCTAAATGTTAATGCTGTATTACCGCTGTCATCAAGGAGGAACATTCATTAAAAAAGACTTGAAGGCAAAGTGAAAAGTGATTTAAGTACAACAGCTATAAGTGTCAGAAACAGCTACGTTGTATATCAGGGATTATGTTTGAAATAAAATTCAGTCAACGATGAAAAAAAATCTATTGAATTACTATAAAAATAATCTATATTTGTACGTAATGTAGCAGTGAAAGCACATTGAAAAGCTGCATATGGGGATTAGGAGTGTAAAGGATAGATACATATATTTGTATATATGGAGGAGATTACACTGAGGTTTTGCATGGGTCGGCATTGGGGCTGGTACGCTTTAATATATCCATAAATAATCTAGGGGAAAGGGTATGGTGCGAGGTAGCAACATTTGCAGATGGCAACATTGTACAAAATAGTTACAGTAGAGGCAACTCTTATTCGAACAAAAACCAGTGGCAATTCCCCAAAAAACCCAGGAAACACCCAGGTACATTCTGAATACATGCCTTAAACTTGCCTTAAACTAGCCCCAGCATTTCTGCATTGATTAATGGCCTATCAGATTAACAGCGGGGGTCCCTGGCAGTCCCATTCAAACTGAATTGGACTGCCAGGGATCCCTGCTGTGTTAATCCTATGGGTCGTTAGTCAATGCAGAAATGCCTTAAACGTGCCTCAAACTAGCCCAGAACATATTCAGCACATACCCAGCACATACCCAGAATGTAACCCGGCTAGTTTACGGCAAATGTTAGAATAAACGTTGCCTCTACTGTAGGTTCAAATTGTCTGATTATGAAGAGCTACAGTGGATCACGGTTCGACCCGGTATTGGTATTTCCTGTGTTCTTATTTGTTTCCAAGATGAGCCCTAATAAATAAACAACAATTGACGTGTGAGAAAATTTAATTTAACCTTTTCCATAACAGAGCACCTAATACAATATGGAATAAAATAGTAATTTATGTATTTGTTTGGATGAAAGTTTAAATGAAATCGTCACAGCTGCAGTTTAGAACGAAGGTAACTTCTGTCCAAAGCTTATAGGTTCTTAGAATGATGTACTTTTTTGGTAAATCATCTGCAGCAGATTAAAAGACATTTGTTAAGCGTTCTGTTCTTTTGGCTTCAATAAGATTTGTGTGTTAGCAAAGTGGGTTAATCTGCATTGTCCAGGTGTGAGGCTAAGTTTGCAAACTAACATGCAACTAACAACCAAGAATGAAAATGCCTCCTCTAAGTGAGACGGGGAAGGGGTAGCCAGGCCATCAATAAAGATATTAGGCCCGGCTGGTTACCTCTGAACCATATTTGGGGGTTTAGAGAGTCAGCTCTTGGACCCATTGGTTGTACATGAAATGTATGTCATTGTGCACCAATAAAGAATTTATGTGGGTTTTACCTTTCCAGGAGTGCTAACCAGTGGACATTCACTGGCTATGAGTTTCAAGGGGGGTTTTGCGGTAAAAGTGTTGTCACATTGTGTCTATTGTAGGTAGATGGGGCCCAGAGTTGCTAGCCACCCCAAAAATGCATACGGGAGTCAGATTCCCGGAGACATATAGGCACAGACCTCTGGTCAAAATCCTCCCTTGAAAACAGTTACGCGACTCACCGACAAATTCCCTGCTTCAGCACAGACCAGAAAGGTAAAGGAGGCATAGGGATGCAAGGTGTCCCTGACACAGACAAGAGGTCCCTAGGTTAAGGCGGATACTCATTTAATGCCCAGGTCTCCCAGAAGCTGTATAGGGCATGACTCATCACTAAGTTCCCTGCTTCAGCACATCCCATAAAGGTAAATGGGGCATAGGGATGTGAGGTGTCCCTGAAACAGTCAAGGGGTCCTAGGTTAATGGGGATACCCAGTAAATGCCCAGGTCACCCAGAACCGGTATAGAGGTTCTGGTGGGGGGGGGGGGGGAGGGAGGTACTCCAATCAGCTACAGGATTGTGAGGGGACTTTTAAAAGTCCAGTCCTAAGTATTGTATAGAGTGTGGGAAATATAGCTACTAAGAAATAACGTGCAGCTTCTTATTCTATTTCCCATAACCAAAAGACATAGGATATTTGTAAAGTGTATATTTTAGGGAACAGTGTGTTTTAAAACATATGTTTGTGCACAGTATAATGAGCTGGGACTCTCAGACAGTTCCACTGTGTCTACTCATATAGTGGGGATCAAAAGCCAGAGAAGAAGTTTGAGGTGTCAAAACCATTTGGACAGGAGGGAAGAAGTCAAGTACCCACGACTTCAGATCAATGGACACTCTTTGAATTTCCATTTGGCCCACCAGACTGGCAGGGGCCTGTCACTGTGGGTGGCATTGAGGGAATCAAGGGCCAGAAGTGCCAAATTGCACTTGCCCCTTGGTTCATTCAAATTTCCAGCTAACCCTGTGTGTCCCGTGAGACCAGCTTGTCTCCGATTAGCTGCAGAGATTTTTCTCACGCTCCTGATGTGGGGGGGGGAGGGGTGGGAGGGCAGTAATCAGAGGTATTATAACCCCTTGCCGCCATGAAATAGTTCTCCAAGGTTCTCCAAAGGGTTCTCCAGAGTTTTCCAGTTGTAAGTCTCCAGCAAGAAAAGGGCTGCTTTAGCGAAAAGCTGCCTGGAATATTTTCTGTCCTGTTTTTGCAACTGTGATCAGGGATCACAGGGACTAGGAGAGTTTAGGTTGTTACCCCAATTCCCAAGTAAGTGTGTATTTTTGCTGTATTTTGTATAACATTGTGTGCTTGCTTATTCCTGTGAATATATTAACAATTTATTTCATTAACTTGTTTTGCTCGATGCATGATCCTGGTAAAAAGGTGTAAATGGCCCGGTCTCCCGTGACACTAAGGAAATATATTGCATTTTTCCTAGCAAAGCATAGATTTGTTTTACGTCATTATATGTACCTTTCCCGACGAACATGAGAGCTCTTCATAGTTAAAATGACAAAAGTACAAAAGCATAAAAACTGCACAGGTGACATATAATAATAATAATATTATACTACTACCACTACTACTACATATAAACATATACTACATTACATATGAACAAGAAAGTTTGTGAACTATAATTTCAGATATTAATAACTCTCATTTTAATCCATCTTCCATCAGCAATCCATGTGGCCCCATCTCCCCCACCCCCTTATCTGAGCCGGACGGTCCGGTGCTGCTCTGTGATCCCCCGGCTTCCGTGGTGCAAACATATTTGCTCACTAAACACAAAGGGGTCTCTGGGTTAGGGTTTGCACGAGTGGCTAATAGGAAGCCGCAACATATTCAGGAGATGATGGTATTGCTTGCTTTTGGTTTGCCCCGTGGCCATGCTTGTAGTTTTTTTTTTGTTTTGTTTATTCAAAGAAACAACAAAAATGTAAAACTCTTGCCGCATGGAAACCACGGTGTCTCCGGATGTCGGGGGACCGCAGAGTAGCTCCGGAAGACTCCCTGCTTCAAATAACGGGGGGGGGGGGGGGGGGGAAGATATGGGGCAGCATGGATTACTGCTTGAAGATGGATCAAAATGAGAGTTCTTAATACTGTACATGAAATTATAGCTCACAAACGTTCTTGGTCTTTGTACTTTTGTAATTTTAACTATGAAGAGCTCACATTCGTCAGGAAAAGTACATATAATGACATAAAACAAATCTATGCTTTGCTAGGAAAAATTTAACAAATGAAAATCCAAATTTCCATAGCAGAGGCATTTTCTTCTTGGTCGAGCGTCCGCAGGCGTGCTAACGAGATGGAGGTTTCAGCCGAGCGCCAAGCTGTTTTTCAGCGCGCTGTCGGCTGAAAACCTCCAATCACAGCACAGCAGTGTCGACGTCACGGCGCCGTGACGTCGACGTCAGTGCGTCGCGGGCGATTGGCCCAGCGACGTCACTGCCCCGCCTCCAATCACCTCCCCCCGGCTCCGATCGCGCCCGCTGGCTCGCCTGTATGGGCATGAAATCGCCCAGATTTCAGCAGGCGAGCCTCAGCGTCAGCGCGGCTCGGATCGCCTCACCCCTCTTGGCCCGGGCCTAAGTCTCGTCCCAGTTCAACCCAGTTATATATATATTATATTTTTGTGTATTATTAATAGCCTGTCACAAAGCTCCCGTCACAATGTGTCTCCAAGGTCAAGTGAAGCCAAAGTTTAATATTGTATATCTTCTGAGTCCAAAGTAAATTCCAAAGATATGTCATCTTGAATTAGCATCAGGGATGAACCAAATAATTTGTAGCTAGTCACATTGAGGGCTTAGTTCAACGTTTGATGACTTTTCTATTTCAAATGCGACTTATATGAACTCCACTTTTGCTGGTTCATCTTTTTTTAACAAAGAACCTTCTTGCATAGAGACAGTGAAAAAATGTGAGATTGATATTATTCTGTATGTAATATTAATCTTAGAATCGTTTATGTTACTGATTTAATATCAAAGCAAAGTCATTCTTATAATGATGATGTGCTTTTCTCTTTTCTTTTTTTATAGAGAGCTTTTTTATTCGATGAATATGCAACCAGGAGGATACAACAAATCTTCAAATGACCTAATTCTGGAGACATTGTGGGATCACAAGAATAACAAAATGCAAAACACTTCAGCTGAGCTAGACCAGTATGAGCCATTAGCCATTGATTTAAAAGGGAGATATCATCCACAGAATTGTTTAAAAACGCTTGGTAAGTAGATCTACTGTAGTAAGCAAACATTGGTAATTAAAAGAATATGCAACAATGATTTGATTGATGCTTAATTTATAATGTGGACAATATTAGTCAGTTTTAGATACAGTGGGGTGGTATATTGGTGGTGTTGCATTCCATGTTTCTATGGCAATGCAACCTTGCTTATGGCGTATGCGCAATGATGTCACATGTGACCTTGGCATGCGAACATGATTAGTGGGCAGCCGCCTCAGAAAAGTGTGGGTGAGAGGCGAAGTCTCCATTTTCTCTATTTAAGCACAGCAGATTGAAGTTATCACTGCCTTGCGTTAGCTTAACATGCTGTTAAGCCTATTCTAATGAGATAACTAACGGATGCTGGTTTTGTATTGTATTGTATGTCTTTATTTATATAGCGCCATTAATGTACATAGCGCTTCACAGTTGTAATACATGTGGTAATCAAATAAATAACAGATAATATAAATAACAGGTCATGGGAATAAGTGCTCCAGACATAAAAGTAACATTAAGGAAGAGGAGTCCCTGCTCCGAGGAGCTTACAGTCTAATTGGTAGGTGGGGAGAACGTACAGAGACAGTAGGAGGGAGTTCTGGTAAGTGCATCTGCAGGGGGCCAAGCTTTATGT
The DNA here is from genome assembly GCF_040206685.1 of Ascaphus truei. Lineage (NCBI taxonomy): Eukaryota > Metazoa > Chordata > Amphibia > Anura > Ascaphidae > Ascaphus > Ascaphus truei. The sequence goes on from NC_134483.1 coordinate 512,935,921, forward strand.
ATCGTGTGTTCAGTATTATCCACAGTGTAATTCATATGCTTCTTTAAGCAAGTGTGTCTTAAGGTGGGTCTTAAAGGTGGATAGAGAGGGTGCTAGTCGGGTACTGAGGGGATGGCATTCCAGAGGTGTGGGGCAGTCAGTGAAAAAGGTTTAAGGCGGGAGAGGGCTTTAGATACAAAGGGGGTAGAAAGAAGACATCCTTGAGAAGAACGCAAGAGTCTGGATGGTGCATAGTGAGAAATTAGGGCTGAGATGTAAGGAGGGGCAGAAGAGTGTAAAGCTTTAAAAGTGAGGAGAAGAATGGAGTGTGAGATGTGGGATTTGATCGGAAGCCAGGAGAGGGATTTCATGGGGGAGATGCTGAGACAAATCTAGGAAAGAGTAGAGTGATTCTGGCAGCAGCGTATAGTTAGCTTAGTGGATACCCATTAAACTCAGGGAAAGTAATGTCCTTTACCTATGTGTGTAACGTCACATTATTTGCCCTGAATTAACAGAACTTTGTGCATCTGAGCCTTAATGGTGTGCAGGACTCCCGCTTGGAGTTTGTTTTCCCCATACTTTTTGGGTTCTTTGTGGGACCTATTTTGTTGGATGAATGTACCCACTATCTATATGAATATTTATATCTGATATATTATTATGAGACTTTCAATAATATTCCCATTTGCCCTTTATTACAGACAACATGTCAGGAATTTCTCACCAGGATATGTTCTGCATTGCAGATAATGTGAAAAATGATAAGGTAAGTCACAATAACACATTATCAAGCAATTAAATCTCATTAAAATGAAATACACTTTTTTTTGTGGACAACTAAAATGTTATACAATTACTCAATAGGGAAATCAGCAATACCTTAATACATTAAATTTCAAAAATTAAAGAGAGGTGCACGGAAACTAAAAAAACTAACAAGAGTATAATGGCTTCACGATTGGCACACCTGTGAGCAGGTGACTTGCATATATGACAAGGGTTAATACACACGGCTATCAAGCTGATCATCACAATATATCTTAGATTGCTGCCACGGCTGCCGACAGATTACCCGGGGCCCAGGACTTGAGTTACTTTCGGCCCCCTCCACCCTCGGCGGTATTGCGAGCCCCCCCCCATTTCACACCTCATGAGCCCCCTCTATTTCCCACACTCTTTCCATGTATTTCTCCCCTCCGTCTCACTCCCTCTTCCTCACTTACCCCTTCTCACCTCGCATGCATTTCTCTCCCCTGCGTCTCACTCTTACTCCCTCGTTTCCTCACTCTTTTCGTCACTCCCTCCCCCCTTCTCCTCTCACTCACCCCCACCTTCCGTCAATTACCCCACTCTCACTCAATCTCCCCACAAAATACATACCAAAAAGCCCACCCACCTAAATACATACAACCCCACCCCCAAACATAATAAAAATACACCCCCCACCCCCCAATACATATTAAAAGATACACCCCCTTCCCCATATAAAAAAAATACACCCCCACCCCATGTTAAAAAATACACCCCACCCCATATTAAAAAAATACACCCCCTCCCCATATTAAAAAATACACCCCCTCCCCCAATGCATATTAAAAATACACCCACCCCCCCAATACATATTAAAAAGACCCCACCTCCCCAGTACATATCAAAAAGACCCCCATGCCCCCAGAACATATAAAAAAAAGACCCCCACCCCCAATACATACTAAAAAGACCTCCACCCCCCCAATACATATTTAATAAAAAGACTTACCTTGTGATCAGGCTGGGTCCAGTGGCTGTGGGGGCACGCCGGCTGGTGATACAAGTTGGGCCCGACCTCTGGCCAGACCCGGCTGCCGGTCCTCTTGCGGCCAGGCCCTGGCTCTCCACTCAGCAGCAGCCTGCATGGCTCTATCTCTCTGTCCCACGCAGAGCTTCCGACAGGCCTCCCTCTCATGCAGTCGCGTGCCGGAAGCAGAGCCAAGCCTACTTCCGGGGCGCTGACGTCAGAGAGGCCCGTCGGCGTTGGACAGAGGGATAGAGTCATGCAGGCTGCCAGCGGGCCCGGGACACCTGTCTCCCCCTGTCGGCAGACCTGATTGCTGCCATCACCCAAGAGATAGCAAGATTCACTTGCAGAGTCTTTAGTCCCTGTTTACTAAACACTAAACAAAATATGTAATTAGCACACACAAATCTCTTGTACCAACTTTTCAAAACGTGCAAAGTTCAATCAGAGTCTAAAGTCGTTACATATTCAATTTTAGATTTAATATACAAAAGTGCACTGCTTTGGTTACAGGAAAAGATTACAAAAACATAGTACAATACTGTATATGCAGAATCTTTCTTAAAATAAAAGACAAAAATACGCAATGCTACATATAATGTGACAAAATACATAGTTAAATACTTCAATGTTAGTGTTCTCATAAGAATGGGTAATTTAACCCTTTGGCCAAAGCGTTATAAGCCTGCAGCCACTTCACGGCATGACCAGTATGCAGGTCCTAACACTACCTGTGAGAATGCTCATTTACCTCTGCTGGAGGGAGAATGGACTCAGTGGACCTGTCCTGCACAGAAACATGGAAAAACCTGCTACTTAAAAAGTGGTGAGGGGTGAGCTTAAACCCAGGGAGTATAGGTCCACTGAGGCCATTCTCCCTCCTCTGCAGAGGTAAATGAGAATTGACACACAAAGTTTAACTAAATGACCCTTACTCATGAGAATACCAACACTAAAGTATTTAACTATGTACAGCTAAACCCCGTTATAACGCGCCTCGCTATACCGCGATTCGGTTATAACGCGGTTTTCCCGTGGCTCCCGTTTTTTTTGCACACTGCACACACTGCACACACTCACTGCACACACACTGCTCATTGCTCACACTGCACACTGCACACTGCACACACACTGCACACTGCACACACACTGCTCATTGCACACACTGACACACTGCACACACACTGCACACACACTGCACACACACTGCACACACTGCACACACTGCACACACACTGCTCATTGCTCACACTGCACACACTGACACACTGCACACACACTGCACACTGCACACACACTGCTCATTGCTCACACTGCACACACACTGCTCATTGCTCACACTGCACACACTGACACACTGCTCATTGCTCACACTGCACACACACTGCTCACACTGACACACACTGCTCATTGCTCACACTGCACACACTGACACACTGCTCATTGCTCACACTGCACACACACTGCTCACACTGACACACACTGCACACTGCACACACACTGCTCATTGCTCACACTGCACACACTGACACACTGCTCATTGCTCACACTGCACACACACTGCTCACACTGACACACACTGCACACTGCACACACACTGCTCATTGCTCACACTGCACACACTGACACACTGCTCATTGCTCATACTGCACACACTGCACACACACTGCTCACACACTGCTCACACTGACACACACTACACACACACACACACACTACACATATACATAAATCAGCCTTACCTTGGGGATGATTGGTGAGGCATGTGGCTGCAGGGGGGGGGGGCGTGCCGGTGGGGGTGGTGCTGCGGTGGAGGGGGATGATGGCTGCGGGGGCCCCCGATGCTGCGGGGGCTGGTGGGATGGCCCGGTGCAGCGCGGGGGGGCATGGGTTGGGGGGGGGGGCAGGACGACCCTGCGCTACACACACACTGCACACACACTGCACACTGCACACACACTGCTCATTGCTCACACTGCACACACTGACACACTGCACACACACTGCACACTGCACACACACTGCTCATTGCTCACACTGCACACACACTGCTCACACTGACACACACTGCACACTGCACACACACTGCTCATTGCTCACACTGCACACACTGACACACTGCTCATTGCTCACACTGCACACACACTGCTCACACTGACACACACTGCTCATTGCTCACACTGCGCACACTGACACACTGCTCATTGCTCACACTGCACACACACTGCTCACACTGACGCACACTGCACACTGCACACACACTGCTCATTGCTCACACTGCACACACTGACACACTGCTCATTGCTCACACTGCACACACACTGCTCACACTGACACACACTGCACACTGCACACACACTGCTCATTGCTCACACTGCACACACTGACACACTGCTCATTGCTCATACTGCACACACTGCACACTGCACACACACTGCTCACACACTGCTCACACTGACACACACTACACACACACACACACTACACATATACATAAATCAGCCTTACCTTGGGGATGATTGGTGAGGCATGTGGCTGCAGGGGGGGGGGGCGTGCCGGTGGGGGTGGTGCTGCGGTGGAGGGGGATGATGGCTGCGGGGGCCCCCGATGCTGCGGGGGCTGGTGGGATGGCCCGGTGCAGCGCGGGGGGGGCATGGGGGGGGGGCAGGACGACCCTGCGCTACGGCAGGGCCAGGGGGCCCTGTATTGCGGCGCGAGGGCCCTGTGCTGCGGCGGGGGGGAGCCGGACCGGAGGGGAATCCCCCCTCCCATCTCCTGTCCCGTGGTGACAGGGGAAGCTGAAGCTGGAGGGGAATCCCCCCTCCTGTCCCGCGGTGACAGGGGAAGCCGGAACCGGAGGGGCATCCCCCCTCCCATCTCCTGTCCCGCGGTGACAGGGGAAGCTGAAGCCGGAGGGGAATCCCCCCTCCCATCTCCTGTCACGCGGTGACAGGGGGAAGCCGGGACCGCGGGGTAAATATGCACTGATGCGGCGGCCATTTTTTTTTTTAAAATTAGCGCGACCCCGTTAGTAACGCGGTGGTCTCGGGGTGGACCCCGAGGACCGCGTTATAACGGGGTTTAGCTGTATTTTGTCACATTGGATGTAGCATTGGGTATTTTTGTCTTTTGTTGTATACATTTGGCCACGCTCAGTAGCACTCCTTTTGACACAAATATATATACAGTATCTCATGTAGTGGCTTCTGGGGTTAGAGCTTGCAGGGATTGTGTTTCAGTTTCTTAAAAAAGAAATCCTATACTGTACCACATAACATGTCTCAGATTCCTTCCAAAGAGATAATTGGAGCATGAAAGTTGAGAAATCAATATGTTCGGGTGAGTTTGTTGCATGTAAAGAGACTATTTTTGACAGGTTTACTCCTAAATTTGAGCAACAAATGGATATCTGACCTTTGCATTCTCACGATCCTGAAGTGTTTGGTATCATTTAATTCTTCTAATGGCAACTATTACAAAGATTCATCTGTAATTCTCGTGAATCGTTGTTGCAGCCATGATATTTCATTTTTAGTACATTTAATGCATTCTGTGAACTATCTTCCTGGCCACACTGTCTGGTATTCCCAGACCATCAAAGAATCTCTTTAAAGTTATATTGAAAGGGTTGTTGTTCATTTCTACTGTCAGAGAGATTTGTGACTTCACAATTTCCTAAAACCAGGTATGACCCCAGATAACCTCACTTCTGGACCAATACATAAAAGTAGGCATGGTCAGTGGCTTGACTTGCCATAAAAACAATACATGTATTTTTAAGCTGTAACTAGTAACTCAAATTAACCTCTGGTGTGCTACGTTGATTGAAATACTGAATATCTTCTGGCATTATACGGCTGGTTTCTACTATTATTATTACAAATTGTATCCCACGCTCAATATAAACAATAACTCTGTAAGGGACAAAAACAGTAAAAGCAAACAAATGAATGTTTACACATTGTGCCACGTATTCACAATAAGAAGTAAAAACATGACAGAAAAAACAAATCATAGAGTTGTCATATGAAGATAAAGACACGAACAATAGTGAGTAAAAATACTTATCCCCAGCTCTAAAACACATAAGCACACAGAAAAAACAAGGCTGGTGACACGTACTGTATTGGTAACGTAAAATCTAGCTTTAAAAAAAAAAAGAGAGAGAGAATAAAGGAAAAATAACTGGAACAGCAGAAAAACAAGGCACTCCACAACAAAATAGTATTTACAGAAAAATGTATGAGGGGCAACTTTTCAGGGGCTGACCACATCTTCAGGCCAGCACCCACCAGTTTCAGCTAGATCTTACATTACCATTACATGTTACCAGCCTTATTTTGTCTGTGTACTTATTAGTTTGAGAGCCGTGGAAAGTATTTCTACTCACTATTGTTCATGTCTTTAGCTTTATATGACAGCTCCTTGATTTGTTTTTCTGCCATGTCTTTACTTCATATTGTGAAAATGTGGCACAATGAGTACAAATTATTATTATTTGCTTTTACTGTCTTGGTCTCTTACAGAGTTTTTGTTTGCTGTAGGAGAAGCGTGCAGAGGTGAAAACAGGAGACTTGCTTTTGGAAAAATAAATGTAGGCTGGTATTTCACCAAAGTGCAATAAACAAAAACACAGGCTTTTCCTGAGCCAAGGTGCAGCAAAAAACAAGGTCAGCAATATAAAGAATAGGAATTTCCTAGGCCAAAGTTCAGCCTCCCAGCGTATGAAAGTCCATATACGTCTATATAGACCTGGTGTCCCTTGGCATCAATGACACAGGGGTATGACCTGCACTCCCTGGTGTCCCTTGGGGGTCAATGATTTACACGTGTGGTCTGTACACAGACCAGGGAGAGCCAGAGAAACAGTTCTCTTTACTGCCTTTTAAACCTCTTGATTGACTCAGCTGGGCTAGTTAGTAGTCACCACCTTCCTCCAGGCAGAGATTAACCACTGCCTGGTGAACACCCAACAGGTCTAGCTCTTGTAAACAGGCCTGCCCCAGTTACATTTATAGTGTGTGCGGGATACCATTATATACTTAACTAAAATGTTATAGTACCGAAGATAATCTGTTAATCACCAACACGTGTACTGTATCCACAAATGCAGCAAAGCATCTTACCTGGGAAAAAAATATATGATTATGATATATATGATTGGCTCAATCCAGTTTGCAAGTACTGCAAGTGTATAAGGCAGTGGAGCTCAAAGTTGATCCTCAAGGCCTACCAACCAGTCATGTTTTAAGGATATCCCTGCATCAGCACGGGCGAGTCAGTAAAAATTACTTAAAATCTTGCTTGTTGGTAGCCCTTGAGGAACAAGTTTGAGCACCATGCCTGGCATGTTAATGAGCCAAGAGGACAAAGAACTTTGTATTCACAGCTGCATTCAACCTGAACCTCTTCAGTGTACATCTGCGTCGCTCCAAAGGTGGACGCTTGATGGGCTCCCCAAGAACTGTTCCCCTCTGCACAGGACCAGCATGCTATGGGTTAATATTTGCTTGTACTTTGTGGAACGTCAACCGCACCCACTGGAATTTTAAAGAACCAAGAGAACAAAGAACTTTGTTTTCACAGCTGCATTTAACCTAAACCCCTTCAGTGTACATCTGCATTGCCCCAAAGGCGGACAGCCTTTGGCGCAGCTGTAGGGCAGCCAAAGGGTGTGAGCCGTTTGCTGCTGTTTGGTGATGTTAAAGCTTCTTTATTTCAATCTGAAACTCACCAGCCCTTTTATCCCCTGTACCCCATTTTCCGACTATCTATGCATGAAATGTCGGTGAATTGACTGTATAACTTCTGTTCTTTTAATGTAACCATGTATTGTTATAACTCTGTGCCCAGGACATACTTGAAAACGAGAGGTAACTCTCAATGTATTACTTCCTGGTAAAACATTTTTATAAATAAATAAAGGGTAAACTATTTCAACAGAGTTTCAGTACTGTATGTCACTGCATGCAAACAAAACACACAGCATAGAGCCTTGCTGCACAAGTACAGTACAAACGGAAAAACAGAAACAAAGGGTCAGTGCATCCCTGTTTCTCAAATTTTTGGTTAGTTTTGCAGCTTTAATCTTAATAGGAAAAAATGTTTTTAATGACCAAGCTTTGATCTTCTCATAGAACTATGTAGGTGGTGTGTTTGTTTAACAGTCGTATGCTACAACAATGAACACGCCTTCAACGTTGCACCACAGATGCTAATGCCAATTATTGACTATAGAGCCGCATGCATTTTCCAGCAGCCTCAGAAAACTTGATATTCAACTCAATATCCTGTTTTATTTAATAAAATTACTACAACATCCATCATTGCGATATAGTAACAGGACTAGGATGATTATTCCCATAGTCCAGATGCTAGGTACATTTTTCTTGTTCAAATACTTTCTGAACAAGATACCCAATTATCTGAGCAGACTTCTCAACACTACTGTACACAGCACTTGCATTACTGAAGATCCACCTCCAGAAGATTCAATAAAGAAACCGGTCAATCTTCCTTTTCTTACTGGGCATCTCACTTCTGGAACAATTTAAGTGAGTCTTTCACAACCGTCTCTTGTTAAAGATCTTTCAAGACTTCTGCTGTTTCATACTTTAAACATGTTTGTAACTGGAATATTTAACGTTGTCATCACAATATTCTGTTCCCAGGACATAATTTAAAACGAGAGGTATTTTGTCCTGATATATTTTATTAATAAATCAATGAACTCTTGGTACCAGTTCCCTGTAGTGTCAGCTATTTCTTTTATTTAACCTGATGCTGTGTGACTGACTCGTACTATGAGATCCACAGATTTATTTGGCATTCTCGCTATGAATCACAAATCTTGTGAAACTTTCTAAAATAACTTGACTGTTTTTCCAGAGCAATACATGTGTCTTTTGGAACAGTTAACATGTCTTTCAAAATAGCTTAAACTGCAAATCATGGGGTACAGTAAATCCACAGAGCTCTGTTAAATCAAGGCAAATAACGTAACGTTACCTAAATTGGTAACAGATTTTGCGGGGGTGAATTACTATTTGCCCTTATTTATTTTACAGTTTGTGGTTCTATATTATGTCCCTTTCACAGTGCTTCTTAATAAATATTTAGTTACCTATTTATGTCTCTTTGTAAGTATTCTAAAAAAAATACTTGTCAATTAATTGGACACATACTTTAGTACACAATATACTATGTAATATATCATAGAAAAAGAAACATATCCTACATGAACTTTACGCAAATTTAAAACATTATATAGTTTATTACAACCTAAATTATACTGTCTCACATGATTTGTTTCTGAATAATTGTTAATATATATCTTGGTGTGACACTTATTACGTTTTCAATGGAAAGTGCTATGTGTCATAACCAAATAATATATTAGAGTACCACTTTTTTTCATCCCTTTGTTATTATAGGCTTTTCAAAGAAATAACGTTCTGATAATCATGGTCTGGCTGTGACTAACGGCAAGTTTAGGTATGACCTATCTGTCATAACGTTATTTCCATGTGCTAACCTGAACAGAGGTTTGTGGATATGCGATGGTAGGCTAACGGCTCATTGGCATTTCATTTGCATATGGGTAAGCCTAACGTCCATCAAAAGTTAGCAATATGATATTTTACTGGTTAACTCGAGGGCATCGTAATGTTAATAACCGTCGTGGATGGGTGTTAGGAGTGTTGTTACAAACATCTTGATAAATAGTTTAACAGAACTTTGTGGATCGGCCCCTATGTGAGCTAAGTATATTTATATTTAACAAACATTGTACTAGTTACACAGTTCTCTCATACAGCTCACGTGCTTATATGTCTGGTCTATATGCGTGCACAAAACTTCTCAGAAGTAGTACATTTTATTTAACGTTTTGACCCTCATTTCTAGTCTTATCTGTTGTTATAATGTACCGTATAACGCTTTTTGTTTGCATAGTTTATACACTGAAAGAATCTGCATTCCCAAAGTCTAAATGAGGCATGCCATAATGTATTAAAAAAAAATGAGTGACATAATTAATTCATCAGGTCAAAGAAAATACATATGTTAACATTTCTTTAATAAATTAATGTGTACATACGGATCATTTTGGGGAATCGCTAACCTAGCCCTATCATAATGCCTGATGAAGGGATCAGATGAGGTGGATGAGCTTGCCTCATTAATACAGTATATAGACAACACTGAGTACAAATTGATGCTTGAGTGGTGTCATTTGGAAAATCTTACTATTATATCTTTCTCATTTGTTTCCTGCAGGCTACAGTAGCTACATCAATGAGGACACCTGAAGTGTTTTCAAAACTTTTAACTACAGGTATTGTGAGACTAACAGATAATATGATCTGTCCAAAGCAGTTACAACCTTTGGGCTGTGTAAGTTCAGTAAGTAAGAAATCGGATATACAAATTCAGAAGAAGAGAGCTGGACTTTCTGTAGTGGACAATATTTGCCATGTCAGTGAAGACGAAAGGAAGCTCTTGAGTTTTGCACAGAAACCATTAAAATGGGATTCCTCTTCACAAATGCCAGAGCATTGTTTTCCAGAAAGAAGTGAAACAAGTAAACGTCTACACAAGTGTAACAACGAGGTTGTCAAGTGTGATCAAACACAATTATGTGACACTAGGTCTATGGGACAGGAAGAACAGTGTAGATTGCTAGAAGAGACAAAACAAGCAAGAGCCCTAATATTAACTATGGTGTTTCAGGATGGATCATCACAACTTAGCACAGTCAAGGTTAGTATTTTTCATAATAATATGCATGTTTAAAGACTGTTTTATTATGACCTGTGTAGATTAAAGTCTTCAGATCTCAAACAAACCTTTTTTCAGATATGTTCAAAAATATGGAGCTGCTGATATCCTGGCTATGGATTTGCACATGCCAACAGAAATATATGGAGACCTTTAGTACTTTGTCTATGGCTGTTCCAAAGTTCAGATAATACCAAATGTCTTTGTCTGTTGTATTAAAGAACTGTAATAGAACACAATTGAACACAGCTAATAAATAACAAACCGTTTTGCCGTATTATCAGGGATTCTACCATACTAATGCCAAGTATACCAATATCGTAATGTCTGTGTAAAATGTCAATATATATAAACAAACATATGTAAATAACAATTATGATCATCAAAAATGATGATCGTCTTTCAAACAAGCCTATTTTTCACATTAGCCTTAAAAGGAGGCTTCCTTTATCGACTGCTATACAGTGCTGTCCGCGCTATACAAGGAAAAAAATGTGTGTTATGTACAGTATCAACTCTACAAGACACCTATGGGAGGGATTGGCACCAAGAATATGTGTGACGATGGGTGACCACAAGGGGCTAGAAAGACATTGCTGGTACTGAAGATTTTGGGAAAAAAACTATTACTCATCCATTGTCCTAGAGAAACAATTGGTAAAACCATTAAGATTTATCAAGAGGAGATACAAAACAGATAACATAGAAGAAACAGTTACAAGGGCGAACATGCTCAATAGGGACAAAATGCTTGTGCCCAAGGTGAAATCTAACACAAAATGAGTACAACATTCCTTTTATCACAAAATACAACAGAGATGCGGGGAAGATCAGGAGTATTGTTGACAAGCACTGGCACCTGATCAAAAAGGATCCATGTTGAGTGGATATGTCTCTGATCGCTCGAAAGTGATTTTTATAGAAGCCCCTAATATCAAAGCAAAATTGGCACCAAATGTGTTCGAAACTACAGGGACAATAACGTCCACCAATTGGCTTCAGAAACCTATGGGATTCTAAAAATGCTTAATGTGCAAATCCTGCACACATGGATCGACTGAAAAATCTAAATTTACTTCACACTCTACAGGAGAAAATTTCCTAACTAATCAATATCTGAACTGCAAAATGACACATATAGTATATCTAGAGTACTGCTGTGCCCATGTGGACTCCAGTATGTGGGACGCACCGCAAGACCCCTTAGAGTCCGCCTACGGGAGCACATGGGCAATATAAGGAAGAAACTCCTAACACATAATGTATCAATACATGTTAGTATGGTACATGCTGGCAATCTCGTTGGTTTGACCTTCAGAGGAATAGAATTCAGACCCCCAAATTGGAGAGGCAGAGAAAGACTACTCAAACTTTCCCAAAGGGAAACATTTTGGATATACAGGCTGAAGACCCTGGGACCACATGGCCTAAATATTGATTGGGGCTTTTATTTAAAAATGGTACACTTTGGTCCATCATACCACCTTTAGGCAAACTCCCATTGCCGATAATCCATTTTCCACTTTCTATTCTCTATTTTTAAATAATTTTACATTCCCATTATTTCCCCTTTCTCTAGTTATGTGGCCCACCGCCGCTTATTGTGATCATTTCTGATGTTAGTAGTGGGTAATTAACACTTGTTTTGATCTTCCACAGATCATATCGGCCATCACCGCCTTCTTTACTATGTGCATCCTAATTTTAAATTGTGACATTGTATGTGTACATAATTTTAATCAGATATGCATAACTTTGTTGAAAAACAACATTACACCATTTTTCTAGTGTGCAAGATATGGGATTCAAGACATTGACTATGTCCCGATGGGTAATTTTCATTTGGGGTCTGTAGGTTGTCATGGTACACATGACTTACCAGCCCGAGTCCTACCTAGACTATGAGTACATGTTCCCACATTATGTTCATGCACCTAACGCAATTTATGCATTGAAACATAGATTGTATCATGGGAAATACACCACCTTCTAGTTCACTTGTCCAAACACTGGTGCATGAACCTTGAGATACTTTATATTCTTACATATGGTTCTCTTAGGTGCACCATTTATTGTTCTACCATTAGATCAGATTTGCACTATAGATACTTATTTGATCCTTAGCACAACTATTATCAATCTCATGATGTTTTAGATATAAGCGTTTATTTCCATGCTGTAATATATTTGAAACATACATGGATTGATCAAGCATACTGGCATATACAGATTAAAAGACTTGCTATTGTGCAATTTTAATAGATATTTCTCTGTATTCTGGGTGCTCCATCACTGATACCTGTCTTCTACCACTGTTAATCTCATGTTTTAGATCCATATGTTTATCATCATGGTGTGCCACACATTTGAAACTGTTACGCTGTGCTCACCACAAACAAGACGAGACCCCTGTACTGAGATGGGAGTATGAACACACCAGCCACAGACACAGGGATCATGTCTGGAGTGTAGAGTAGCTTGTCCAGGGTAAGAAGGGAGCGACGATATCAGGGATACACCAAAAAATTAAAAAACATATAATAGTGCAATATATCAAGACTGCTTGGATAGCAGGAAAGCTTGGCTCTTTAGAAATGCCTACTTACAGCAGGTCAGATAAAAAACAGCATTTTCTACACCACTGGTAGAGATGGGTCTTAATCTTCTAAACCAGGACAGGTTTTCAGCAGGGAGTATACTCAGATCCGCTCTCAGACAGGAGATAGTGTATGATGAAAGTCATGCAAAACAAAGGCAGACCATGGTACAGATCGATATAAAATATGTATTGGAAAAAACAATAAAAGCATAGGAATCGTACTCACAATAAGTACATTAGACATGTACACATAACGTTTTCTTTGAGGCAGGGAGGTGCCGGACCCGTGTGGTACAACTCAGCTGCTCTTCACCACTACTCGCATCAGACCGTGTGGAAGCTGGCGTCTGACATCACATCCTGAGGAAGTTGTCATTGATAACGAAACGCGTAGAGCCAGTCACAATTGCAGCTGCCTTTGAACTGAAGGCTCCCGAAGTGCCGAGTTCCCTCACTGCCTGCCCCCAAAGCTCCTCGACCGGACCGGACGTCGTCACCGCCGTACCGGATGTGACGTCAGACGCCAGCTTCCACACGGTCTGATGCGAGTAGTGGTGAAGAGCAGCTGAGTTGTACCACACGGGTCCGGCACCTCCCTGCCTCAAAGAAAACGTTATGTGTACATGTCTAATGTACTTATTGTGAGTACGATTCCTATGCTTTTATTGTTTTTTCCAATACATATTTTATATCGATCTGTACCATGGTCTGCCTTTGTTTTGCATGACATTCATCATACACTATCTCCTGTCTGAGAGCGGATCTGAGTATACTCCCTGCTGAAAACCTGTCCTGGTTTAGAAGATTAAGACCCATCTCTACCAGTGGTGTAGAAAATGCTGTTTTTTATCTGACCTGCTGTAAGTAGGCATTTCTAAAGAGCCAAGCTTTCCTGCTATCCAAGCGGTCTTGATATATTGCACTATTATATGTTTTTTATTTTTTTGGTGTATCCCTGATATCGTCGCTCCCTTCCTACCCTGGACAAGCTATCTCGTAAAGGAATCTATACATATTCCTGGAAGGTTGAGAAATTTATTAGAGATCACCTTTTTCACTTATTTAAAGTATACTGCACTTTATTCACTTATTGGTGTGTTAGCGCCGTTCACAAATCACATTAAGTTAACTGGAGTGTAGAGTAGTCATGCTAGCCGTGTCTGGGGTAGAGAGGTCAGGGTAGTCGTTAATACTTGTCAAGGTCGGGTTTGGAGAGTGCAGGATGGTCGAGGTGCAATGCCGTGGTCTGGGTTGGAGAGGAGAGGAGGGTCAGAGTTCCAGAAAGCAGATGGTCCAGGAGCAAGCCGGGTCGGTACACGAAGGGTTAACTAGAAGCAAGGCACAAACTGGAGCGAGGCAAGACAGGAGTGGTAAACACTGTAACACAATCTATTCTCAGCCAATGAGCCTGTGGCTCAGCTGAGCATATATACGGGGCTGGGCCAATCCCCATGGGGGGCGCAGCGGAGACGCGGTCTCCGTGGGAGCCTGTGATAGGTGGTGCGATTGAAGCTCAGCTGCAGCTTGTTAAAGCAGATCGATTGTTGCCATGGAGCTCGGGAGATCGCGCGCGCGTCACGTGCGTGCGCTGCACACCGGGAGCGCGCAATGTGATCCAGTGCCCACCTCTACTGCGTCACACGCCGCGCGAACCCAAACCGAAGTTCGGCCAACTGATGCCCCGCACGGGGGCACGCGAGAAGACGTGTGAGGCTGCCGAGCGTCAGGGATCCTCACAGAAACATACATGGATTGATTGAGAATACTGGGATGCACAGACTGAAAAAACTGGTCAATATGTAATTTTAATATCTACATCTACATGCTGTGTACTTCAATCTTATGCTGCAAGCGGTAGCTTGTCAGCCTCTGAAGGAGACTAACATCAGGCTGTATTTAATTTCACAATCAACTGATAGGTATTTAAACCTCCGAGGAACAATCACGTCCATCACGGAACCTGAGGAAGCATAGTCTTATGCGAAACGCGTTGTTCTATCGTGGACGTGGGTACTTTTGGCTCCATCCTTGGTTCTCTTAATCAGCTGTATAGCAGCCCTGTCAGCCGGAAGTGGGGATTCCTCTGCGTTGCAGCTATCAGAGACAACACAGTTACTGTTGAAGCATTGCACTACATGTGAGTGCATTGTTGCTTTTTATATATATATATATATATATATATATATATATATATATATATATATATATATATATATACATCACTTTTAACTTCATACCTTCTCTGTGTATAATATCCTACACTGTGAGACACCATCTGGCACCAGCACAGGGAGAATACAAAAAAGGTAAAGAATAAGCACACAGCACACCGTGGGTCAGAAGTAATTTAATACAGGTCTCATGGACCTAACAAATGTAAAATAACCAGCATAGAATATATAAAACAGTTTTAATAAAAGTCACATTTGGGAACTAAAGGCAACCAGACCACATCGGTATGAAACATAAACCTCATGCCGTGACTGCATAAGTCACTGCACACACAATAACTGTGCACTACTTCAAACAATAACCAACTACCTTGCAGCTAAAAATGAACAAAGACAATGACAGAAAAAACAACAATGAACAATTACACAAAACAAACAAACACAATGAGGGAGCACAGGACTGACCGTGGAGCTAGGCAAGCGGAACAGCGAGGGTGATGCTGATGTTATAGTCTGGACTGACACTCAGGAAAATGTACACCGCGCTCAAGCTTCCTTGTCACCTGCCTCTGACAATGGGTATCCGCGCTGGAACAGCCTCATGTGACCTCGACGCATTTCATAATACCGTACTTCGTCAGGGGGTCACGTGTGAGGCTGTCCGCGCGTCTAATATATCCCCTTCAGCCAATCTGAATGACTGAATACGTAAAAGGGGAGGAGGAAAAACGGAGAAGGGGAAGGAGCATAATATTAGTTTATTATTTAGTTTATATATAATTTTTTTATCCCTATAGAATGGGCTATTAGTTGCCTGAAAGATAATGCATTTGTTATTGAATTGCATGTTGTCTTATAATTAAGAACGCCTGAGATGTATAAAGCTGGAGTGTTCTGTCAGTCTGAATTAACATGGGGGGGGGGTGATTGGAGTGTCGTTACGCTTTGGCTACTGACCAGAAGGTTGTCGCTTCTCTAGCTGGGGTTAATCGTTAAGCAATTTGTTCTTGCCAGGTGATTGTGTAGCGTCATATGCATTAACTGAGAGTAACTTACACAATTTATGACTGGGAAAGAATGGCGGTCCATGAAAGGGGACTATTCTCACATTGTTTGGTCTGGAGCTTCGCTGTATTATTTTGTTCAACTTTTACAAACACCATTTCATGTGCTTCAAATGCTTTGTTTTCGAACTTTGAAGATGGGAGGTGCCGCAATTTTTCTGGTGCCTGAGGGTTAAGATACCTGATATAAGGTGCCACATCGATGAGCTATTACTTTTGATTACATGAACCAACAACATTTAGTGTAAGAAAGAAATCCTACACAAGAACCCTCATGTTAAGGGGAGACTCCTGGAGCGGGTAGGACCTCGGTGGCTGGAACAATGGGGAGCAGGCAAGAATTGTTGGCGTCACAAGCTGAGGTCGGAAGCAGACAGCAAGCAGGATCATCGGGGTCACAGGCAGGGTTCGGTGGCAAGCAACAAGCAGGATTGTCTGGGTCACAGGCAGGGTTCAGTGGCAGGCAGCACCAACGTGTTTCACGCTAAAAGAAGCGCTTTCTTGAGAAAGCGTTTCTTTTAGCGTGAAACCTCGCTGCTATAGTATACCATATTAGCACATGGATATAGGTCTATCAAAATAGATTGTAGAAATTGTGCTATGGTGTACCAAGCAAGGTGTGCTAGATAGTAAACCTTCTACTCCGATCTGTAAGTTAATATACTACAAACATAAACCGGAAAGGCAAACAGTCAGTCTATGAAAAGATGCTAGGCATATTAGGTCTGGTATGCTATTGAATATGACGCTGTGTCATAATGTGTGCTACAAACATTCATAGATGTATTTAATAGTGTAAGCCCTAGTTTGAGGGTCAAAATGAACACTTAAAATACAATGCTGTACTGTTATTGACACGTTGTGGAAAATAAGCAACTATGTTGTGTCCGTGTGGTAATGTAAATAAGGTATGAATACTCTCTCACATAGCTTGAGCTGCAGAGAGTAATATAGGCAACGGTGTTAGATCCGTTTAGCAAAGCATGCTAGGTATTTCTCAAGCAGGCAGATCTGCAATGAATCACAGGAGTAACAATGTTACATCCGTGTAGCAGAGCGCATGAAATACTCCTAGGCTGGGTGCCCGGTGGTGATGACGGCGTTCGTTCTGCACACCAATCACTCAACTCAGTAGTGGCAGGTCCCTGTGTCTCCTTGTGTGCTGGCTCACGCAGAGGTGTGGAGCATCAGCCAGCAGGATACAACATGATTGTGTTCCCGTGCGGTGTTGTGGTCACTTGGAGCACCGGGAGCCAATACGAGGGTAGATCCCTTTGACCAATGGGAGCGCAGCAAGCCAATGACCAATGGCAGAGTAGCTTTTTCAAACCCATGAGAGGGAAAAAAATTGTTTGTACTATGCCACTGTAATGTTTCCTGCTCCTGTTGGCAAAGCTGTGTCGGTGCAATTCCTATGCACATCTCCTTATTGCTTCCCTCTTCCAAATAGTTGGGGACCTTTTCCTACCAGAAATAGAGGCAGCAATGTGTGGGATCACCCCCGTTTTGGCCACGCCTCCGATCACTCCCAACAGACGCAGATCACGGTTTTAAGCTATGCATGCGCCACTAGGACGCCAGCTGCGCATGCAGCAGCCTCCACCGGGGACTTAGCCTTAATCATACACTCTGATCTGCAGAGTCACAGGAGGGACTACAGATGCAGCCACGAGTATTAGAACACTTGTACCTGGGAGATTCTGGGAGATTCTGGGGCAGTCTCACAGTAAATGCCTCAACATTGCTGCAACATTTCTGTGAGATTCTTAATGGCCCATCGGATTAACACAGAGTGTGGTCCCTGCAGTCCCATTCAAACTGAATGGGACTGCAGGGACCCCTTCTGTGTTAATCCGATGGGCCATTAAGAATCTCACAGAAATGTTGCAGCAATGTTGCGGCATTTACTGTGAGACTGCCCCAGAATTTCCAAGGCAAGAGTTCTAATACTCGTGGCTGCATCTGTAACTATTATTGGCACATTGTGGAAAATAAGGAACTATGTTGCGTCCGTGTGGCAGTGCAAATAAGGTATGAATACTCTCTCACATAGCTTAAGCTGCAGAGAGTAATATAGGCAACTGATAGATCAAAAGGCAGTACTGTTGATCATAGAAATAACATTAGGCAAGAATGTAAATTCAAATGGCTGAAAAATGATTTACACGTCTGATATTTTACTTAAAACCAAGGGGGGCAGTGATAGTTAAAGAATATTTTTGAACTTGTTTCTGTTATTAGTGAATGCGTACCTTGCTATGAATTAAATAATGTATTGTGTTTACATTTGTTTTCACAGGATCCAACTGCATTAATGAAAGGAATTGTTATATTAATCAAAAGGCACAATTACCTCCCATCTATTGATTCAATTAATGCTGAAACAAATGTTACAGAGGATAAATATGTTTACTTAGCTGCAGGAGATGATGCTCTGTGGAGGAAACAACAAGCACAACAAGAATTTATCAGGTGAGTTCCTGTCATGTACTGCAACTAACAGGCAGAAGGAAGGGTAATGTTTGCCATTTTAATTGTAGCGGTCATGTAAAATGGCTACAGTCATCTCTCCTGCTGACAGTAAGGCCTGGTAAGTGTGGGCATGCCAGCAGTAATCATGGAGGTTTCCCCTCACACCCTGGTGGGGTGCCCTGTGTATGGCTGGGACTGGTCACATGCTCTGACTCCATGGTTAGTGATGTCAGAGGTGTGTCAGCCTCAGAAGCTTACATAAGGCACAGCACTGTGTTTAAAAGTTAGTTGCTAGAAAGTTCTGCTGAGAGGAGGAAGGAGTTCCAGCTCTAGTCAGAGCTGAGGAAGGAGTTCCAGTTTCTATCAGAGTGTCAGTTATGTTATAGTAACTCCATGGGAGGCTGTGTCCAGGGACCTGGCACAGGATAAGTGATTCCTGCGGGAATAAGTGAATCCCTGATCTAGGTGATATACCTATCTAAAGGGAGCACGGGCGAGATGATCGGCTGAATATACCCATTGTGGAGGGCAGCTATGCCCACCGTGACAATAAAGATGGAGCTGATCAGAGAAACCCCTGTGTGTGAGAGTTCAATGATTACACAGGAGGTTGCACCACCGAGGAGTTCCTCGTCAGGATCATCCCCATGCGGACGCAGGGACCCTGGTGAGGTGGAGGCGCTGCACTGGAATTAGGTGAGACTCAGCACACTACCTCAGCTGCCTGTTTGACGGGTCCTCCCCACACACCATCATGCGGGAGACTCAGGAGTCCTGTAGCCAACAGGTGCACCATCAGGCATATCTACACTGTAATGGGGTCCGGTTAGACCACAGGGGCCAATGTGAGATTGGGTGGGTCAGGCCGGGCCAGAAATACCGTTACATTTGGAGGCGAGCTGCTGAGATCAGATCTGTCATCAGGACAGGCTCTAGCTAGGCACACTGGGAAACAGGGAGAGTGTCTGCTGCCACTTTGTGCTGCGTAGGGACGGACCTAGGGGTGGTCAGGGGCTGACGGGATATTGTCAGTTCGCAGGGACAACCTAGGGGCCTGAAAGGAGTGAGGGGTTTGGAGCCGGGCTATAGCTGACCGAGTCACCTTGAGGCAGTGCTAGTTGGTAGGATGCCAGAAGGGACAGCCTGTTAACTTGGTCAGGAGTCCTGGAGAGGGTCTGCGCTAGGCTGACCAAGACAGGTAGACGCCCCAAGTACTGCATGGCAGAGCCAGAGTACCTAGCCCATTCCAGACACTCACCGTAGGGAGCACAGACTGGGAGGAAGGAGCCACAGCAGACACTGAGAGAGTGAGCCTAGCCTGAGGTAGTGCAACACTGGGTCACACCTAGATAAGGTACACATGTGGTGGTGCATCTGAAGCTGATCTTTATTGTACCGGTGTGGTGGCTGCCCCGCAGAGTGGAGCCCCATGTACGACAACTGTTACGAGAGAGTGGAGGATCCGCGTGGTGCGGAGAACATAAAATGGCGGACAGAGGCTGATGGGGAGGGCACCCGTGGCGTGCAACCCACTGAAGAGCAGACTGTCGCCGAGTTGTCATTGACCAGGCTGCTCTGGAGCGGAGCAAAGGCTATGGCTGCCCCGTTTTTATCCTGTATGGGACAGCGAGGGGCCACCCTTGAAGAGTGTGAAGAAATTGTTATAATTGGGGGAGAACCCCGTGAGGAGAGCAAACAGATGGACTTTTTGGGCTCAACAGTCAACCAAAATGGCGGTTCCCGCTTGCTAGGGAAACCGCATGGGACAGTTACAGAAAATGTGGCTGGTGCAGGACTTGCAAAAAGCTGGCCGGGAATGGCGCGAACAGCAGAGCCCCGCCCTGAAGGGGGGCATGGCGCGAAAGCTATGGCTGCGCCGGGATGGACAGTGACTAATTCAGCCCCTGTGCTGAGTCAACCGTTGAGTTTATGGGACCCTCCCCTGATTTCTACCAGGGGGAGTGACTATCAACTATGGCCTGTGGGGATGCACCCACTGGGCCCAGGGACTGATATTCAGACGGCGCCACTACAAAAAGTAGTTCCGGCCGTGGAAGAGCCGCGCAAAAAGGATGGTTATCTTGCACGAAGGGCGGCTGCCAGGAGAAGGCGGGAACTAGCCGCGGGAAAAGACCCCCACCCTTGTGGGGAAATTGGCGCGAAAACGCTAACCGCGCCCACCAGGACTGAGAGAGGTGCGGCCTTAATTAAGGGGCATGATATTCCCCTGTGGGACCCGCCCATTATTGCAACCCCTGGGGGCGGGTTCCAGCTCTGTCAGAGAAGGGAGGAGCCGAAGCAGGGAGTGGCGGATCCAGCAACTTCCATCAGTCAGTTGCGAGGAACCACAGAGAAGGAGAGACCTGTACAGGAAGTGGCTCCTGTACAAAGAATGGCCTGCTCCTCCACTATGGGCACAATGGTCTCTACACAGCCCTACTCAGTGCCCGGCGGGGTGCTAGTAGTGAGGGTGGCAAATACAGAGACGGTAGTTGGGCTATGCCTACAATGCGGGCTGCCCGGAGGCACGGTCAACACGGCGGCACGTTGCCCTCATTGCGGGACTTTGTACCTGTGGCCTATGCCCACATTCATTCCTATACAGCCTGCTGACCCCCCGGTGGACGTGACAAGGCGCTCCGCCGAGTCCCCGGGCGCGCTATGGATCAACCGCGCGAGTCCCGGAAACAAGGGACTGGAGCCGGTCAAGTCGGCTGGGTCACTGGCGATTGAGGCGGCTGAATCAACCCCCGCGTTCGGGGAAAAGAGACTGTCACCCCGCCCGGAGACCCCTAAGTCCGGGCGAGGGGATTACTCAGACGAGGACCTCCGTGAGCTGGCGGTAGTAAAGACGGAGCTGAAAAGGCATACCGGGAGAACGACACCCCGTGGGGTGAGTGACAGGACGTCCCCCGCAGATCGGCGATCCGACCGACGGAGTCCCGCCATCCCAGGACCTGGCGGAGACGGGAGAGAGACACCTACACCCCTGCGGACGGGTAAGCCAAGCAGCCCTATTACTTACTTGGTTGCAGCAGACGGCGAAGCGCTGGAAGGGCCGCGCCAGGCCCAACGCGCACGTGGAGAAACAGCATCACTTCCGGTGGCGACGGCGGAGCAACCGGATGTCGTCATAGAGGAAGAGATCCCGCATGGGGGTCCCACGCGAGATGGCGACGCTTCCGGTTCCGGGGAGGACGTCACTTCCGGTGGCAACAGCGGAACCCAGGAAGAGAAAGCAGCGACGCTTCGGCGATCGAGGGAAGGTCCCCGATCACTTACAAGGCCCAGAAATTGGAGAGACGATCTCAGGACTGAGGAGGGTGAGACATCATCCTTGGACCAGTCTACGGACAGCCAGGAGCGGGTCGCAACCCCGTGGGGTCCCGTTCCGTGCCC
Organism: Ascaphus truei; assembly: GCF_040206685.1. Taxonomy (NCBI): domain Eukaryota; kingdom Metazoa; phylum Chordata; class Amphibia; order Anura; family Ascaphidae; genus Ascaphus; species Ascaphus truei. Next base: position 512,958,163 of record NC_134483.1, read on the forward strand.
CTATGCCCAAACCCCCGCCATAGTTAATACCCCTACCCCCATCACACGGTCACCGGGTTCACCGCCTAGCCTGGAGTACGTGGACAATTCACCGGGGGGAGAGGGAAGACGGACTGGGGAAAGACAGCGCAGTGGCGCTACGGAGGGCGATTCACGGGGAGGGGGAGAATTGAGGGTAGCAGATACAGCACCCCAACCGGCAGTAAAGGCTCCGGGGTCCTCGAGGTGGTTCAACTCGCGATCCACAAGGTCGTCAGGGGTATTTTCATTTGACGACGACAGGGAACCAGGGCCTAACCCATTTAAGGAGACCCGGTGGTGGGCCCCGCTATTTGAAGGGTACTCCGCGTGGATGGACCGTACTCGGTTCCTCATCCGGCGGGAGGACGTGGTAGATTTCTGGTGGAAAGAGGGAGAGTTTACATCCGAGCAGAGGGACAGGGAATTACAGAAGAGGTGGTTCCAGCTGGAGCGTAGAGACATAGCGCCCATGGGTCCTGACACACTGTCAGATCCAGTCGATCCTGATGAGCCCCTATCATGGGTGTTACCTGGGAGGGCAGGTAATGCTGATCTGACCAGGGTCAGTAGGGCGGAGAGGGCTATAATAGTCAAATATAAAAAATCCCATGGGTTGGAGTATCCCTATGTTCCGGAGCCCCTGATGGATGAAATTGAGGACAATAGGGAAAAGTGGCTCCAAGAGACTATAGAGCTGTATTTAGTCAATAGGGGGAGCGCCATTGTAGGTAAGAAGGCGGAAGAAAGGATAGACACCCTGATGCGAGTGTGGAGCATAGGGAGAAATGTTCACAAACATAGGGTGACCTATATGCCAGAGAGAGGATCGCCTAGGCATTACTATGTCACGGTCCTGGATATGGGTAATAGGGAGGTGAGGAAACCCGACCCAGATCACTATTTTTAGGGGGTACTAACGCATCACGCGGGTCTGTGGCTGCTGGTCGGGGCGGGCTTGGCGGATGACTGTATTCATGTGTACTGCATTATGAGGAAATTTGTGTGATGTTAATTATGTTTTCCGTTACAGTGCTTCCTGGAAAGAGGTATACAAATTTAGGTCCCAGCGAGGACGATGGGATTCACCAGGGGGAGAATGTAGCGGTCATGTAAAATGGCTACAGTCATCTCTCCTGCTGACAGTAAGGCCTGGTAAGTGTGGGCATGCCAGCAGTAATCATGGAGGTTTCCCCTCACACCCTGGTGGGGTGCCCTGTGTATGGCTGGGACTGGTCACATGCTCTGACTCCATGGTTAGTGATGTCAGAGGTGTGTCAGCCTCAGAAGCTTACATAAGGCACAGCACTGTGTTTAAAAGTTAGTTGCTAGAAAGTTCTGCTGAGAGGAGGAAGGAGTTCCAGCTCTAGTCAGAGCTGAGGAAGGAGTTCCAGTTTCTATCAGAGTGTCAGTTATGTTATAGTAACTCCATGGGAGGCTGTGTCCAGGGACCTGGCACAGGATAAGTGATTCCTGCGGGAATAAGTGAATCCCTGATCTAGGTGATATACCTATCTAAAGGGAGCACGGGCGAGATGATCGGCTGAATATACCCATTGTGGAGGGCAGCTATGCCCACCGTGACAATAAAGATGGAGCTGATCAGAGAAACCCCTGTGTGTGAGAGTTCAATGATTACACAGGAGGTTGCACCACCGAGGAGTTCCTCGTCAGGATCATCCCCATGCGGACGCAGGGACCCTGGTGAGGTGGAGGCGCTGCACTGGAATTAGGTGAGACTCAGCACACTACCTCAGCTGCCTGTTTGACGGGTCCTCCCCACACACCATCATGCGGGAGACTCAGGAGTCCTGTAGCCAACAGGTGCACCATCAGGCATATCTACACTGTAATGGGGTCCGGTTAGACCACAGGGGCCAATGTGAGATTGGGTGGGTCAGGCCGGGCCAGAAATACCGTTACATAATGTTAGAACAAGACATAATCGTAAAACACATAGAAAATCTCATCATGATCGAGAAACAATTTTTTGGGGGTTAAGGAACCTGTAACTGTGACTTATCCCTGTTTAAATAAAGCAGCCTCAGAGGTCTGAGAATCCAGCAGAGAGATAGTTAATTGCAGCCACTCAATTATCTAGTCTCCAACTGGACTAATGAGAAATGTAAAAAGCCTCATGTGAGACACAGGAGGGAGATTCATTAGCTCACATTTGGGCTGACAGAAGGAGAGCAGAGAAGCCTGCACACAGACACTGTCTTGAGCACAAAGGTGTGCTGAGATCAAGACACCCAGAGACCTATATTTCCTGGACACAGAGGACACAGGAACTTGCCAGAGACTGACATGGAGGGCCACCTGCTTAAGGTATCTTTGGGTTGATAGGCTGGTATGTAGGAATATCCCTCCAGTCGTGCAGATAGGTCTGGGGAAGTAAGTTAGCCCTTACAAAGGGGGGGTGGAGGGGGGGTTGTTATTTTTGTATGTTTTGCAAGGATAAAGGAACAGGCTCAAAAAGGCCAAGATATAATTTCACCCTAATCGGTCTCCATTATATGAAACTCTGCACACGTCTCTTACAGAACCCTATAATTATATTGTGAAATTCTGCGGAACCCCAACCCTCTCTAATAGCGCATCTAAGATCAGATGCATTGCAAGGAACCCCAACCCTCTCTAATAGTGTGTCTGAGATCAGATGCATTGGAAGGAACCCCAACCCTCTCTAATAGCGCGTCTGAGGTCAGATGCATTGTAAGGAACCCCAACCCTCTCTAATAGTGCGTCTGAGATCAGATGCATTGTAGGGAACCCCAACCCTCTCTAATAGCGCAACTAAGTTCAGATGCATTGTAAGGAACCACAATCCTCTCTGATAGTGCGTCTAAGATCAGATGCATTTTAGGGAACCCCAACCCTCTCTAATAGCGCAACTAAGTTCAGATGCATTGTAAGGAACCCCAACCCTCTCTAATAGTGCGTCTGAGATCAGATGCATTGTAAGGAACCACAATCCTCTCTAATAGTGCGTCTAAGATCAGATGCATTGTAGGGAACCCCAACCCTCTCTAATAGCGCAACTAAGTTCAGATGCATTGTAAGGAACCCCAACCCTCTCTAATAGCTTGTCTGAGAACAGATGCATTGTAAATTCTTCTGTTTTTGGTACAATTTTCAAATAACCTGAACATTTAATTGAAGCCCTGTTTAAAAACACTGAATTAGGTAATGCATTACTAAAATTGTAACAAGGCTATGATTGACAGTAATTACCATTTACTGTAGGTAGCAGTTTCGGAACGTCCATGGCTATTGTGATTTCAGAAACATTTCACATAGCTATTATTTTTTTATGCTAGATAGTATTTTTTTTAAAGCATTTAAACAATTAACAATTTGATCATAAAATCTATATATCTTTTTAAAGATTTTAAAGGTTTAAATCTACAAAAATCAAATATATATTCAGTGATAATTTCCTGTACCACAATTAATTTGTACAGATGAATTCACATGATCTCAATTGCTAATAAAATATATCTGCTAATTGAGAGCATGTGCTGTACTTTTAAATGTAAATTCCTTTTCACATTCATGCGCCTTTGCCTGATGTATAGTTGTTGCATATTGTACCTCTCCTTTCAGTAGCTTAAACGTGTTTATATTTCCACCTTTGCAATATAGGAATGATGAGTCAAATATATTGTAGTCCAATCAGTTTAGCACCGATTTGCATTGTATTGTTTTCTTCACATACTGTATCTCAAATTCACATATTTATTTCAGTTTAAGCATCAACTCAACCTTTCACTCTGCATACAGATGTAGCCAATGTTATTGGACCCCACTGGCATGTTGCAGCAGGAAATACACAACACACCAGCGTGACAAGCGGGCAGGGCGAACGTGTTATTTCATCAATGGCAGAACGCAAACTGGTGCAATAACGTTGGCTGCATCTGTACTTTCCCCATAAAGCTCTGTGCTCTCACTGAAATATCACGTCTTTTTATTACGTCCTAATGTATGACTTGGTCCTCTTAACAAAATAGTGCAAAGGTAGATGTCACAGAGTAAAAGCCACCAGTTCTTATAACTATTACCGTTAGTTGTGCGTTTCAGTATTCTCCTTTTTCAGACTATTTTAAACGATATGGTTATACTAGAACCTGGGGCACTTCTCGTAACCTTTATCGCTTTTGTGTCTTGCACACCAAAATTAGATTGTAAGCTCAGTGGGGCAGAGACTCAAAAATATGTCTATGTAATTTAGGAATGGTTTAGATCACAGAACTGTTTTTTCATTACTAAATATCTTTAATGTATCTTAGACATAAGTTTTAACATTTTCTTCATACAAGTACACACTGTACTCTAGCGGTGGCAATTTAACACCTACCAGCCCATGGGAGGACCTAACCTTAAGAGAATCAGGTTACATATTTACGAAGTAATGCTATTCCATAAGACATTGAAAGACACATTAAAGCTGTAAGGATTCTTTCTGCGGCGGAATGTGTATTATAGAATAGCACTGCTTAGTAAAATATGAATTGTATCTGCATTTGTTTTCTTGGGGCATCTTGTTAAGGGCCACATTTGCACTGTTCAGGCGGTCATTTCACTGACGTCCCCCTATTGAGAGGTTTTGTGTGCACTAGCCAGAGGAAGTCTTGGAGGATATGTTATCATAATCCTATGGCTTCACAATTTCTGCGAATCAATATAATGTAAAATGGTTGCTGGAAAGAGATCTGATACATTCAAGGTTGCAGACACGGATTCTAAGTAGTGACAAACCTTTCTGGCCCTACAGCCGGAACGTGCAGTGCAGCACCAGTCCGGAGCTGCACGAGTACGGGGCGAACGTCATGGTGACGTGTGCACTGCCGGTGGGCACGCTAGGCAATGGGCGCACATGTGCCAAACGGCTACCCGGTTTTATTGTGACTTTCTGGAACACCAGCCCATATCCTATGACATAAAAATACCTCTGATGGATGGGGCCTGTATATTTTAAATTAGCAGTTTTCTAGAGAAATAAAAACTTTCTATGTCATTTAAAATGAATAATGTTGCACTCTAATATTTATCTACCCTTTTGCATTATTAAATTAATTATTAAATGAGCTTCCCCTCTCCCACAAACTTTTTTTTTGCTTACCGGAAGTGCCAGTACTTTTTTGTTTTTAATTCCCCAGCGTCACTTTACCTGGCGGCACAGCTGCGCCAAGTCGTAATGTGGAATGCTGACCCGAGTCAATTCTGTTGGGTTGCAATAGAAACCCATTATGTGAAGCACAAGTCCCACCCAACCCAACTCTGGGTAACTACGGGTAGGGACACTACTATTAGAAAGTACACTAGAGCTCAATGTAGTGAAATTTACCTTTTGATATTTGGAATAGAGCAAAACTGAAATATATATTGTCCTCTTTGCCCTCTCAGCTCACCCCCTTATTTGATAACCTAAATTTCCCACCCGGATACAATACAAGATCATTCGACCCATGTAACATGAAAAAAAAATATCAAAACAATGGGTGACATGCTTCTACAAGGGAAGTTATTGAAATATGAGGAGTTTTGCAATAAATTCAGAATTCATGACTTTGGCCTATTCAAATTTTTACAACTTAGCCATTTTATCTATAAGACTTTGTCAGGGCCGAATTTCCCAGGATTGACAAACTTTGAAAATTTATGTGAATATGAGAAGTACTACAAAGGGTTGATCTCCAAAATATATCTAGAACTGATGGAGATATGCCTGACCACGTCTACACAAGAAAATGGGTTGATGATCTGAAAATGGACATAGATAGGGAGGACTGGTAGGATATCTGGACAATATGTGAAAAACATTGATATGTACAACAACAAGGGAGAACATTTATAAAATCTTATTTAGGTGGTATCTTGCCCCTCAAAGATTAAACAAATTTACCACAAATCCTCTGGCATCTGTTGGAGAAATTGTGGACAAGAGGAGGGCCTGCCCTATATATGGTGGCACTGCCCAGTGATCCAAAAATACTAAACTCTAATCCGAGGGATTATTGAAGAGACGGTGGAAATGAAGTTACCTCTTGACCCATTAACATTTATACTGGCAAAACCAGTGGAGAATGTCAGTCACACCACAAGGCCTTTTGAGCTCCCATATCTTTACGGCAGCTAGGTGTGCAGTCGCGGCTGCCTGGAAGAGTCATCTAGCCCCTTCCCCTGGAATTTTAGAATAGAGAATCAATTAAATTATGTTTATGGCAAAATGTACCTCCTTCCTCAGGCATACGATGAAAAGATTTTACAGAACATGGGATACCTAGATTGGGAAGTAAGGATTAAAACTATTGTCATTATAATATCATGAAATATTGTGTATTTTAATCAATATGGTGCTTCAAGGGTTAATATGGTTACCATTTGTTTTAAAAATACAATACGTTGGGTTTATGACAGGCCAAGACTCTTCCTGGGCCTGTGCAGAACTTCAAAGAGGGTTTAATTGGTGGGTTATCACTTATGGCCCACTAAAAGTACAGGCAGTCCTCGCTTTACAACGAATGGCTTATCCAACACTATGCAATGCATACCTATATTCATTTCTACAACGCCAAAATGGCTTATCCAACGCTCTTACGACGCTTTGAAACGTTGTGTATGTGTGTATATATATACACATTCACATAAACAACGTTGCAAAGCGTCGTAAGAGCGTATATATATAATATTATACTATATAATATTATAGTATACTATCTAATATATTATTTATTATGTTATATTATATATATAATACAGTATATACACTATATAATTTATGTGTGTGCTGCATATCTTATTGCCTGCATAAAATATGTGGTGTATTTTAGTGTTAAAAATGCCTTCAGGAACGGAACCTTTCATTTAAACAGTGTTCCTATGGGAAAACGTGTTTCGCTTTACAACGTTTCGCTTTACAACGCCATTTTGAGTAACACATTGTGTCGGATAACCGAGGACTGCCTGTACAAGAAGTGTTGTATGGGGCTGATAGAATCTAGAGATAACGGCATTTGTTTTGCAAGAGATGGGATTAAAATATGAGGGAATTTATTACAAATGAAGCTATCCCCTCTTTGCATTGTGTATGGAACCACTGGCAGCCTAGATACGCGATAGCAAAAACATCACAGGTATGGTCATTGGAAACCAGTCGCATAAAGTGGCACTGTATGCGGATGATGTATTCCTGACGATATCCAGCCCCCTTACCTCTCTGCCAAACCTGTTCGATTTAGTGGGGAGATTCAATAGGATCTCCGGATTCAAAATCAACCAATCCAAATCGGACGCGCTGAATGTAAATTTACCTAAGCATCTGGAGAAGCTTATCACCCTCAACTTCAACTTTAATTGGCAGCAGAAGCAAATCAAGTACTTGGGTGTTAACTTAACCAAAGACTTTAAAACCCTTTACCAGGCAAATTACCCAAAACTGATGCAGACCCTGAGAGGGGACATAAAAAGGTGGGCCTCACACAAAATTTCGTGGATCGGTAAAATCAACTGCGTCAAAATGAATCTGCTCCCATGCCTCCTCTATCTCTTCCAAACCCTCCCGGTGCCATTACGGTTGAAGGACACCCTCTCGCTCCAATCAGAGATAGATACATTTATCTGGGGAGGGAGGAAGGCGAGAGTGGGCAAGCAGATAATGCACAGACAAACGGGGGTGGGAGGGCTAGCGGTACCTTGTTTGTTGTCTTATTATAAAGGGACCCAATTATGTCAAATTGTGCAATGGCATGCTGACCGGGACTCTAAAAGATGAGTCGCACTAGAGAAAGAATTATGCTCCCCCCTGGAGATAAAAAATCTAATCTGGCTTCCCAAAAAGGTGCGGTTAGGCACCACAATGCCGCTATCCTCGATGACCAGCTCACTATCGGTATTGGAGGCTTCTGGGCTCAAATGCAGATTGACCCAAAAAAACTTTGGAATGACCCCACTATGGGGTAATCCCCTGTTTGCTCCGGGACTAAAAGTGCCCACTTCAATACCTGGAAACAAAAACATATGAATAGACTCTATGATATGGAGGGCAGACGAGGCATACAAACTTTCGATCAAATCAGGAAAAGATATCCCCAATGCTGAATTTTTCAGGTACCATAAGATCAGGGCATTTTACCAATCGCAAAAACCCCAAAACCAATTGACCAACTTCGAAAAGCTCTGTTGTTCAGGGACAAACACGAAGGGACTCACATTGCAGATGTGCAGGGAAGTGACCGGTTCTGGCTCGACTGTGACACAGAAACAGGGTACATGACCAGATGGAAAACTGACTTAGGGGAGGAACTGGACCTGGACGAATGGACGAAGATTGTCCTGGCAACTTCACAAAGTTGCACGACTTTGTGGGAGAACGCATATAAGGTAATGATGAGGTGGTACCTTACCCCTCTAAAATTGTCCAAATTTCTGCCTAGTTACTCCACATTGTGCCCGAGACAATGTGGACAGCAAGCAGACTTGTTGCACATGCTGTGGTCATGCCCCCGAATCGTACAGGTCTGGGAATCAATTAAAGATTGGCTGAACAGGATCCTAGACACACACATCCCTTTAGACCCGTGGTTGTTCCTCCTTGGTAGGCCACACCCGGGTATCTCCAGAAAAGATAATAAATTGGTGGCACACTTTGCGACGGCGGTAAGGGGGGAGATCGCAGCACGTTGGAAACAAAATGAGATTCCGCTGATTGCGAAAATTCGGAATAGAATTTGGACAGTTTGCCAAATGGAGAAATTGACGAGTCTTGTAAATGACACTGGCGCAAATTTTCTAAAAGTCTGGACGCCATGGTTGGCCCAGACAGACATACCTGGGGTTGAAAGGTCCACGATATGGCACTAATAAAGACAAGTGCGTTCTCCCTTGATGATGTGGCGACAAGACAAGCAGACGGGACAGGATAGAGACAGAGACAGGCTAAGGACTCTTTGAGCAGTGACCCCCTGCCCAGGGTTGAATTGGCACTATGGGATTGGCTAGAGAGACACCTAGCGTGGGGCCTCCCCACCAGAACTGGAGAGCAAGAGAATACACAGCAGCTGGCGGAGCGGCAGCGGAAGGACATACCCACCCCACCCCTACCCTCCCACCCCCCACCCTCTTTTGGGTCTGCCGTTTTTGTTTGTCTTTTTATTTACCTAGTATGTCTCGTATTTATTGTCTTTAAGTTGGTTTGCTAGCCATGGTTATTGTGTATGTATGATTAACGCTGATTTATATATGCAGTTCACCTTGCAAAATGTATATGAACACCGTGTCTGTAAACCATATGAGCAACCAATAAAAATTAAGTTGGGGGGAAAAAAAATGAAGCTATCTGGTGATGACATCTATTCTAAAGTATAACGTTCAGATAGCTGTAATCATTGCAAGGAGGCACATGCAATAAGACCACACACTACATGGGTAAGAGGTGCCAAGGACAGATATCAATTTGTCACTGAAATTTAGGAGAAAGACAGTCAAAATTAGTCTGGTTACATCCGTCATAATCACCTGAATCTATTATGATTCACGTGTGTCTAAGTATTAGAGAAAGGAAGTTATGAGTGTGTTTATATATTGAGGTCAAAATGTAAAAAGCTTTTTTAAGCGTTTTTTTTCTCTTTTGAAAAACTGTCAACATAGCAGATGATGTACGATAGGGGTGGGCTTATGTTGTTTCAATGGGGAAAAAATAGTACATACTGTAAGTCTTATAAGGGTATTATGAAAATCAGAATTCAACAGAAGTGTGTTTGAGATCACATATGGGAATTTTTATGTTTCTATGCCAGTGACCTCTCTGGGGGAATACCTATGACATATGGTAATGTACTGAATAGAGACTTCAGTTTTACCCTGTAATTTTAAGAAACTGTTCTGCATTTATTGTACCTGTATGTTATTGTAATCCCCTTTCTGTAATCTAAGCACCGTATTTTTATATATATTATAAATATATACAGTGGCGACCAACTTTATTCTAACTCGGCTAGCTCCGCGAATTTCAGATTATCCCGGTTATGTGCGGTTTTGTATCATTTTCGGCCGGAGTGTATTGCGTTATTTTCGCGGCTGTGATTTAAGCATTTTATTCCCGCTGTCTGCAATACTGCAATGCCGTGTAAAAACTCATGGGGGCGTTTGCGAGCTGTTGTCTTTGAAGCCGTCCCCTATAACCCCTAACATACTGTACACATACAGTACTGTATATGCACATCAATGATACTATAGGCCGGCGGGGGCGAGATGTGTTTGCAGCAGAGAGAGATCCGCTGCTCTCTCTGCACAAACATCGGCACATTAAAAATTATTTAAAATACATTTTTATTCATAGTGTAGATGTGCAGGGGGTCTCCGGAGCTGAACCGCATTGGTTTCAGGTCCGGGGACCCCCTGCTTCCCGAGATACAGGCCCCTTTATGGGGTGCCGGTATCCCTCTGCATTTAAAGGTCCCGATCACGTGACCGCGGAATGTAAACAAAGCAGAGGGATACCGGCACCCCCTAAAGGGGCCTGTATCTCGGGAAGCAGGGGGTCCCCGGACCTGAAACCAATGCGGTTCAGCTCCGGAGACCCCCTGCACATCTACACTATGAATAAAAATGTATTTTAAATAATTTTTAATGTGCCGATGTTTGCGCAGAGAGAGCAGCGGATCTCTCTCTGCTGCAAACACATCTCGCCCCCGCCGGCCTATAGTATCATTGATGTGCATATACAGTACTGTATGTGTACAGTATGTTAGGGGTTATAGGGGTTGTTGTTATACAGTATATATACTGTATATATACTGCATTACAATTCATGAATTTATGCCATCTGGCGGACACGCGAAGCATTGCAGCCTATTAAATCCTGAACCATTATCAATTAACACATCAACCGCGCGTCAGCCGGGTATGACCCGTGGCTGGGAACGCGGCATGCTCCGGGTGAACAGCGTCGCATTCCAGGAACAAGCCAGAGACAAACCGGTGATTTGTTAGAATAAAGTCTGCCGCAGCAGTATTATATATTTGGGGCTCTGAATGACCTGCTGCACGCTTTGTAGAGTGTATTTACATTTTCAGACACATTTTGCTGTAACAGATTTGTATGTGTTAAGTGCATATTTTTTTCTAAAATAAACAGGGACCTGAGACACTGACAGATATATATTCATGACATATTTTGCATACTTCTTGGGTGGTGCATACTTCTTGGGTGGTGGAAGTGGATAGATATGATTGCAATTGAGAAAGGGGTTCATATTAGCTCATTGAAAGTGCCTTGCGGAGGAGAAAAGTGAGTTGGCTAGAGTAGCCATGTGTTTTAACCCTAGTTGCATATCTAAGTCACATGCTCACTTGTGTGCTGTTCGTGACAGATGGTATATGGGGACGGAGATATTGTTCATTTAAGAGACCTTTGTGAAGGTGAAAAGTGGGCCAGCTTGAGAGCTGTGTATTAAACTTGAAGATTATCTCTAATACTAAAAACATGCCAAAAACATATTCTAATGGTATTGTGAATCCAACTTGGAACACATGAATTGAATGAAGTATTAAGGACTAGCCATTTTTAACGAGGATGTAGATGTGTTCCAAGTTGGATTGCATTTATAATTAGGTTTTTAATGTTTTAATTGTACATGTAATTTTAAAATGGTTGTATTGTATCTGTTAATATATTTTAGAGTATTTTTAGTGTTTTAGTTGGGTTAAGTATGTGAGGAGTATGTTTTCAATGTTTTTATTGTTGTTCTTTGTTCACAATACCATTAGATTATGTTTTTGACATGTTTTTAGTATTAGGGGTAATTAGGGGGTGTTATCCTATATAAGGCTACCTCCCGACATGCAAATACAAAGAAGAAGCAGGCACACGGTCTTACTTAAAAGGAGGTTTAATATGCCAAGGTAGTCACCTTGAGAAAGGCAGTATTTGACTGCCGAAACTTTGGACTTTATGGCATATTAAACCTCCTTTTGAGTAAGACCGTGGTGTGCCTGCTTCTTCTTTGTACTGGAACATTTGGGACTACAGGAGCTCCCCAGGACCAGCGCACCGACAGCTAAGTACCCCACCTCTATTACCATTGATATTCAGTGCGTGTCTCATCCTCTGTCTATACCTCCCGACATGCCCCATCTTCTCCTGATGAAGCGCTAATGAGCGCGAAACGCGTAGAGGGTTTGGCTAGATTCACAGGTTCACACGTCTCCTATAGAGTGTGATACCTGGTTGATAGAGATATCCATAACCCAGACGGCCCCCACAGACGTCACGCATTGAGTGCTCGGCCCCAGCTAAGCCGTGCACTCTCACGGGATAGCCCGCCTATCCTCCAGTCAATCATTGGGTTGACTTCCGGTTCCTGTATCCAGGGGTGATCCGCGGTGCTAGGGAGGAGGTCTGTGTAGGAGCAGTGACGGTGGGAGTGACGGACGGGTGTGGGATTCTCATCGTGTATGCAGCAGCATTTGATTGTAAGTTTTAAATGTTCAGTGTGCCATTAAAAGTGGATGATTGTCTAATACTTTGTCCACTCTGCGCTCCTACTTTTTTGTAATCTCAGTTAGTTACTAATCATCAGAAGCCGCCCCATATGGGATTTTAACATTATTGTGCTGTGTATATATTTTAACGTCGTCGCTGTTGATTATAAATAATAAAACTTTTATTTTTTGGTTTTGTGAGATGAATACTCACTTCAGTGTGTCATTGGGAAGGGGTTAATTTACTCCTCTAGTGGGACAATGGATACCCTAGGCTATTATAGTTTACCAAAATAATGTATAATACTCTGAGTGCAGTTATCTGGGTTCTAGTGTTAACCTCTGTTCCTCACAGAGCTGTGTATTAACCCTTGTCCCGTATGCAGGTCACGTGCTCACAGATGTGCCGTACGTGACAACTATATTAAAATATTAGATTACGTAAAAGAACATTCTATCTTGTTGTTAACATCTGATTGACCAGCAAATATCCCACCAAATGTTAAAAGCCTGAATAGAGTATTTTGAGACTAGATGGCCTCATTAAATGAGGAGCTACCACACTGAACTTTGTTGTCACTAAACCCTGGAACAATGTATCAGAATGGCACCCCGCTCCTGTACCTCCCCCATATTACTCCCCTCTCCCATTCCTTCCCTTTCTAACCCCCTTGTTGCTTTTGACATTTTCTTTGAACGTTTTGTATTTTATTTGAATAAACTTTAATAAAAATTAAGTTAAAAAATTAATAAAAATAGATTAACCAAAATTTTTTTGTGTTTGAATGTGTAAAATGTGTGCCGTTATTAAATATTTCCCAGGAAGTCCTAGAAACCTCTTGAGAAACCCCAGGGCTCCACAGAACACAGGATGTAGCACAACATATGTTGATTGTTTTAACAAATGGCAATAATAATAATAAAAGTCCATTTGGACTTATTGAACTTATTTACAGTAGATTGTTTCTGTTATCTTCAGGCATTAGGAGATACATGGCCTAAGATGTGTTATCACATAACACACTTTCTGGCACCAGAAGATAGTTTTAAGCCCATTCATCCTTAATTTTTTTCTGGCGCCAGAAGGAGTCTTACGACAAAAGTAAATATGGACCTTTAACTCCTAATACAATGTTTCCCAGCCAGGGTTCCCTTGGAGTATCAAAATGGTGCCAGAGGACTCCTTCCTCCCCCCCCCCCCAAGCATGTGTATGATGGGAAGGGGGAAGCACCTGAGGAAACAGCAAGGAAGGAGGTGAGGATTGGCACCCCTATAATCTGTCCTGTGTGTATCTGTTTTGTTGTGTGTGACTGTCCTTTCTTTTTGTGTCTGTCATGTGTTTGTGTGTGTACTGTAGCGGTTTCCACTTTTGTAGGGGTGCTTCAGCAGCTGATCATTATTATTAAGTGCCTTGAGAGATAAAAGGCTGAGAACCACTGTTGTAATTCCTGGAGATAACAGAAACAATCTAGATAAGATAGATGACACAGTGAGCTACTGATTTTACTGAGGCACAGCTTGAGCCATGTAGTTCTTGTGCATCTTAGCAAATGACACGGTTGATGTCAATTGTTTGTAACCATGTATTTTATTTGATAGAAAATTGCTACTGCTCATTCTACATTGCAAGGTAAATGTAATTTGCTTCAATGCCAAAGACTTTCTTCGAACGGTCCTTCTCATTTATGGAAAGAATATGAGCTGGAAAAAGGGTAAGGCATTTCTGACAGATTCTTTAATTTAATTGATTCTTTACCTTTGATAGTAGGTTAAAAGTCAGAGTGTACGCAGTCACGAGCAGGGCCCTTGTTACTCTTTGTATCTGTTTATGTTTTTGTAATACACATAACTCTGTACCACACTGTACAGCGCTGCGGAATATGTTGGCGCTTCACAAATAAACGATAATAATAATAGTCATGTATCTGGAACTCGGTGTGTAAAAACCTTGGATTCTAAATATTATTTTGCATTTGTATGTGTTCCTTCAACTTTGTCAATGCTAAAATATGTAATCAAATCTGTAAGTCTCATTTCAGTTCCAGCCGATAAAACACCAATACTTGAATCCCTGCCCAGCACACTGCCCTCCCCATTACTTGAACCCCTGCCCAGCACACCGCTATCCCCCAGAACTTGAATCCCTGCCCAGCACACTGCCATCCCCCAATACTTGAACCCCTGCCCAGCACACTGCTATTCCCCAGTACTTGCACCCTGCCCAGCAGACTGCTATTCCCCAGTACTTGAACCCCTGCCCAGCACACCGCTATTCCCCAGTACTTGAACCCCTGCCCAGCACACTGCTATTCCCCAGTACTTGCACCCTGCCCAGCACACTGCTATTCCCCAGTACTTGCACCCTGCCCAGCACACTACTATTCCCCAGTACTTGCATCCTGCCCAGCACACTGCTATTCCCCAGTACTTGCACCCTGCCCAGCACACTGCTATTCCCCAGTACTTGAACCCCTGCCCAGCACACTGCTATTCCCCAGTACTTGCATCCTGCCCAGCACACTGCTATTCCCCAGTACTTTAACCCCTGCCCAGCACACCGCTATTCCCCAGTACTTGAACCCCTGCCCAGCACACCGCTATTCCCCAGTACTAGAACCCCTGCCCAGCACACTGCAATCCCCCAGTACTTGAACCCCTGCCCAGCACACCGCTATTCCCCAGTACTTGAACCCCTGCCCAGCACACTGCTATTCCCCAGTACTTGATCCCCTGCCCAGCACACTGCTATTCCCCAGTACTTGAACCCCTGCCCAGCACACTGCTATTCCCCAGTACCTGAACCCCTGCCCAGCACACTTCTATTCCCCAGTACTTGAACCCCTGCCCAGCACACTGCTATTACCCAGTACTTGAACCTCATGCCCCCAGAACACTGCAATCCCCCAGAACTTGAACCCTTGCCCCCAGAGTACCAACTCCAGCTCCCCCCCACCACCTACCACCACCATGTCATGTGCTATTTGTTTTCTCTGTAAATGGAAAACACTATATATATATATATACAGTGTTCGACAAATCACCCAAAAAATCTACTCGCCCAACCAAAAAATCTACTCGCCACCTAGTCCCGCCCCCAACCCCGCCCCTAGTCCCGCCCCCAACCCTAGTCCCGCCCCCAACCCGCTTTAAAATAAAATATATAAATAAAATACATTTAATAAATTCCTAGTCAGAACAACATTCGTTTTTGACATAAATGTATTTATTGTATTACATTATACTACAATTAGTCCTTGTTACGTGTGTGTGTGTAAATGTCGGATCTAGAAATAAAAGCCAGGTGTGAATGACTAGTTTCCTGAACCCCTTAACCAGTGTCTGGACATCCCCGCTTCACAATATCTAAAGCAGCAATCCCGCCTGGGATCTTACCTGATCCGCAGTTCCTCAATGTCCAGGTACCCTCATTCACCCAATGTTATACATTGGAGGGGAGGTGTTCCTTACCTGTCTTCTGTGTTAGGGGGGGTTCCGATGTCTTCCGTGTGAAGCTTGAGTCAGATCTGGAAGAAAGCAGTATAGGTTATTTCGGTGTAGTATATACACGTGGCGAGGTGTCCCCCAGCGGGCGCCCCAGGGGACAGTCAGTCCCGCCGTGGCTGCCACTGCCCTGCTCCCCTCGCCGGCATGTCCCGCACGGCATGAAGCTAGTGGTCGGGCTTCAGACCGGCATCCCCCCCCCCCACACCTCATGCGGCGGCTGCACCGTCATGAAGATAGCTGGGCTTAGTGTAATCTTTGGGGGGAGGAGGCATGGTGGGGGGGAGGCACACTCTCCCATGCACACACACACATATGCATACACACACACATATGCATACGCACACACACATGCATGCATACACACACACATGCATAAACATACACACACATGCATACACACACACATGCATACACACACACACACGCATACACATACACGCATACACACACACACACACACACACACACACACGCATACACACACATGCATACACGCATACACACACACACACACACCCATGCATACACACACACCCATGCATACACACATATGCATACACACACACACACACACACACACACCCATGCATACACACCCACACCCACACACCCATGTATACACACAGACACACCCATGCATACATGCATACACACACACCCATGCAAAGACACACACACACACACCCATGCATACACACACACACACACCCATGCATACACACACCCATGCATACACACACCCATGCATACACACACACCCATGCATACACATACACACACACCCATGCATACACATACACACACACGACAGGGGGAAGAAGAGGAAAGGCAGCAGGACCGAGCACCACCACTGCCGCGCTCGGCACCCCCCCCCCCCGTGACCATCTCCAGCCCCGCGCGGGGATCGACGGGAAGCCGGGTAAGCGGGGGGCCACCCCCACTACAATGTCCTGCCACCCGCGCGGGAAGCCATGAAGAGGGCTAGAAGGGGGGGAACACCTCCACTACAATCTCCTGCCCCGCGTGGGGATCGGCGGGAAGCCAAGTTAAGCGGGGACAGGGAGAGAAGGGAGAACACCTACCTCGAGCGGGGAGTAAGGGGGCTTGCAGGGAAGGAGTAAGGGGGCTTGCAGGGAAGGAG
The DNA here is from genome assembly GCF_040206685.1 of Ascaphus truei. NCBI lineage: Eukaryota > Metazoa > Chordata > Amphibia > Anura > Ascaphidae > Ascaphus > Ascaphus truei. The sequence continues at coordinate 512,975,313 of NC_134483.1, forward strand.
TAAGGGGGCTTGCAGGGAAGGAGAGTAAGGGGGCTTGCAGGGAAGGAACAAAGGGGCCGCAAGATGGAGGATTGGAGAGTACTTACTCTCCAACAGATCTCCCGCAGAAAAAATGGCCGCTCGTTGGGGGCAGGCTCATATAGAGCCTGGCCGCGCGCCCACAAAGCCTGGGAGTGCGCGCCAATCAACTGTCAGGTAGGGGGAGTTTTTTTTTTTTTTTAGCCAGCGCAAGTTCAGCGTGAGCGGGGGGGAATTTAAAAAAACAAACACGTGTGCTGCTTGGGCCAATATTTACTCGCCCGGGGGTTAAATCCACCCGCCCCGGGCGTGTAAATGTATAGGATTGTCGAACACTGTATATATATATACATACAAGAAACAAAAAAGCACAAACCAATATACTGTATTGTGATTAACTTAATAAACACCGAATGTAGTTATGAGCAAATGTCCAGATCACCAGGATAAGGGATGAGACCACCTAAAATAAGAAAAAAAGAGCCAATGTGGTGAAGTACGTGTATTTTGGTAACACCACGCAAGAACTGGTTCTACTTACAAAACAGTAGAAAATTCAGGCATATCGGACAAAACTGTACACAATACAGTTGTACTACAATATAGATAGATGTGCTTGAAGTACTGTATCTCTCTGCATAGACAAAAAAATGTGTATTTAGCAAGGGAACCAGTTAGTAGCTGAGCTTACATTTTATTGAGTTGCTTCCTTAAAACGGTTTATTTTAATTGTAATCTGGAAGAGAGGCAACTTTGCAAATACTACAGGTGGGGAAAAAAGTTCCAGACATGAAATAGCCTTCTATTAATACATAAATATATCTGATGGCAGTACATTCTTCAATGAGACTGACATGAAAAGTGATATATTTGACATAAGTAGAATCGATCTGATGCAACAATTAAAGTATTTATAGTCCAGTCAATAAAATATATTTTTTAGGGGTAGCAAAGTCACAATCTATTCAACTTTAGAAGTCATCATACTGTAGAACTCAACATATGCTGCGTTCCAAGTAAAATAAACACTAGTTAGTTTATCTTTATAATAATGTTCTTATCTGGTAACATGGAACGTATTGCATTTTTTGTTCTTCAATAAAATACAGTAGGCTCAATATTATTTTGTTGGATGGTTAGTTATGATGTGTAATTGTAATAACTGTAAACAATATACTGTATAAACTACTGTTTACCCCTTTTTTTTTAGTTTTAAAGAGTGTTGTCTTAGACCCAAAAATAGCAGCATGGCTCTTAGACCCAGTTGACAGTAGTCCATCCTTTGAAGATTTAGTTGCCAAATATTCTGAAAAATTGGACTTGAAAACTTCTAGAAGTGCTACAGACTCGTCGGTAGGTTTACTTTTTATGTTCTGTACAAATCAAGCTTGAATATTAGGTGGTATGGTTGTCAGCCTTTGAAATATCTGTGCCAAATTGCAGCGTTGTACATTAAGCTAGCTGTTGAGAATTACTGATTGTGTCTAGTGAGTTCCCTGTATACTTATGTCATTAGGAAATTGTGCTTGAATTGCTATGTGACTAAATTAAAAGTATGATATTATAGCGATGGCCATGTTGTAACTAAATACTGTACATGCAATGTTTGAAGTGCCAAAGATAAGTTTATTTACTGTAGTTTAAGATCAAATCAGTGGTTTACAAACTGTTTTTATGCTACCTTGTGATTGGCTCATACAGAATTTCTACTTTTCAAGTTACCTGTTTTTAATACACACACACGCACACCACAGCAGAGTTTTTAGGTAGGCTGAAAAGAATACTAAATTCGTTTTCTATGTTAAAAATAATTATATTTGATTATCCAATGTGTCCTTCTCTCTCATAGTATCAGAAAATGACCACCAATCTGAATATATTGTATACTCTAATGATGAACCTGCAATCTAAACTTCAGGTGAGAAAACTGAACATTACAATTATTACTCTAGATGCAGCACATTAACTTATTTGATCAGAAAAGCAAAAAGTTAATGTATTATCTTGCACAGTTGTAGCATGTTCAAAATCCAAACCCACTACAATATATATATATTAATTGAGATATATATATATATCTCAATTAAAGTGCCACTGTAATAGTGATCTAATGCAGCGGTGTGCAAACTGGGGGGCACGCCCCCTTGGGGGGTGCAAGATTATTTAGGGGGGGCCCGGGCTGCGTGCGGTGAAACCTGGGGGCGGGCAGAGCTGTGCACAGGCAGCCAGAAGCTCTGTGCTGAGGCTGCTTCTCTCGTCTGTGTCAGAGGGGGCGGGGCTTTCCTTCCCTGCACACAGACATCCCCTCCTCCTCCTGTTTTACCCGTCCCAGTTTTCAGCAGCATGGAGGACAGGAGGAGCAGGTTTACAGTAGTACTTCCTCCCCCCCCCCCCCTCAGGTGAAATCTGTGACTTATGATTTTGTGTTATGTCCGTGTGTGTGTGTGTGTGTGTGTGTGTGTGAGTTGTGCCTGTCTTGGTTGTGATTGAGTGTGTGTTGTGATTGAGTGTATGTGTTTCTGTGTTTGGTTGTGATTGAGTGTACAGTATGTCTGTCTGTGTTTGGTTGTGATTGAGTGTGTGTGTGTTGTGCCTGTGTTGTGCCTGTGTTGGTTGTGATTGAGTGTTGATTGTGATTGAGTGTGTGTTGTGATTGAGTGTATCTGTTTTTTGCGCACACACTCACAACACACTGCACACATTCACAGCACACTGCACACACTCACTACACACACTCACTGCACACTGCACACACCCACAGCACACTGCGCACACCCACAGCACACTGCGCACACTCACAGCACACTGCGCACACTCACAGCACACTGCGCACACTCACAGCACACTGCGCACACACACAGCACACTGCACACACTCACAGCACACTGCACACACTCACAGCACATTCACTGCACACTGCACACACTCACAGCACACTGCGCACACTCGCAGAACACTGCACACACTCACAGCACACTGCACACACTGTACACACTCACAGCACACTGCACACAGCACACACTCACTGCACGCAGCACACACTCACTCACAGCACACTCGCAGCCCCCTACCTCCGGTGTCAGCTGCTGGGGCATTGTGGGGCTGCCTGTGGGGATCGGGCTGGGGGGGTGGGGTGATTGGTGCGGGGCTGGGGGGATCGGTGCCGGGCTGGGGTGCGGGGCTGCTGGCTGGGGGGGGATCGGTGCCGGGCTGTGGTGCAGGGCTGCTGGCAGGGGGGGGGATCAGTGTCGGGTTCGGGGGGGGGGTGGAATCGGTGCTGGTAGAAGTGAGGATGCTGGGGGAAGTGCACGGGGGATGCTGGGGGAAGTACGGTGGCTGCTGGTGCCTCACTCCAACTCTTCACCCCTCCTCCCGATCGGGCGTGCGGTGGCCATTTTTAAAAAAATTAGCGCGACCCCGGTTATAGCGCGGTCGGATCGGGTGGCCCCCGAGGACCGCGCTATAACAGGGCTGCGCTGTATTTGTATTTAAATTGTATACCGTTTAATAAAGGTTTTGTTTTTTTTTCATGTGATTGATTACAGCAGGCAGGGGGGGGGCCCGAGAAATATCAAGGATGAAAAGGGGGGCTCGGCATAAAAAGTTTGCTCACCCCGATCTAATGTACTGTATAAAGCCATAGACAATAAGGCCCCAATTTGCTGTCAAATATGCATTATATAAAAGCAGATAGTAATCATGATTAAAAACTAGCTGAAAGGTGTGAAAATGTATCAGACCATCCGGTTGGCAGTAAAAAGTTAAAATTAAATGTATTTTGCTTTACTTTGCAGACGGAGGGATTATGGGAACTTTTTTGTAGCATTGAACTGCCTTTGACAACAATTTTGGCTGGTAAGGACAAAAGACAGTTGATTAGTTGATATTGTTTAAACACTAAGGGCCTTATTCAGAGAGGGTTGATAAAAAAATCGCCCGGGAATTTAAAATGACTGTTTTTTGGGCGTTGCTATCACGGTATTCAGAAAGGCTCGATTACCAGTGATAGCAAAATGCCCAAAACGGGCGAGTTGCTGCCAGCGAGAGCATCGAGCCTCTGAAAAGGCCTAAACAGGCGATTCATTTCTGCTGCAGAGAGAGCTGCTCTGAGAGAGCAGCTCTGAGAGAGCCGCCTCTCACAGCTGAAATGTCGCCCGAAAATTATTTATTTAAATATACATTTCTTTAATAGTGTAGAGGTGCAGAGGGTCTCCGGAGCTGAACCACATTGGTTTTATGTCCGGGGACCCCCTGCTTCCCGAGATACAGGCACCTTTATGGGGTGCCGGTATCTCCTATGCATTGAAATGTCCCGCTTCACGTGAGGCCTGTATCTCGGGAAGCAGGGGCTCCCTGGACATAAAACCAACGTGGTTCAGCTCCGGAGACCCCCTGCACCTCTACACTATTAAAGAAATGTATATTAATAAATATTTAAAAAAACATCAATACACGCCCCCCCCCTCCACCCAAAACCCATTCAGTACAGTAATGGGCAAAATAACTATTATCCAGATATGGATAATAGATTATTTGCCCATTATTAAACACTGCATTAGCATACATAAATAAAGTAAATAAATAAAGTTATACTTACCACAACAGCAGGTCCCTCTGTCCTCCGTTGCCAGAAAGCATATATACAAAATAAATACATTCTAATGGCCCCTAACCCCTTAATCACCTTAGCGGTTACTAATCGCTATAGTCATTAAGGGGTTAACCCACCCTGACCCGATACAAACCCGGGAGGCCTAAGCACCCACCCTGACTGACTATACCCACCCTATACCCATTGAGTAGTATAATGGTACATCATACCCATATAATAATAATATGGGCATGATAAGCCTCTATAGCACTCAATGGGCACCCTAATGACAATAAATTAATACACAAGACACACAATAATAAAATGTAACTAAACTCCAAAAAATCACTTGTCACTAAAAACAAACAGTAGCCAGCTAATCCAATCAATACAATCAATAGCAACATCAACAATGAATTAATTAAACCATTAACCAATCTAATGAATTAATTCCGAAACCAACTCAAAATGAATAGTAACACTAACCAATGTAAACAATGAATTACTGTACTCCAACATTAATGAATTTAAACAGTTAAATAGAAAGAAAGAAATTCTAACAATCTCTGAAGTTACCATAAAACACATTAGCTAACATAATATAACATTAAATACAAACGAACACCAATCGCAAACCTTTAATTACATTAAGCATGAAAAAACAAACAATGACATCCACATAATACATGAAATGCCAAAAAGCAACACCAATACCAAGCGAGAAATGCCCCCCAAATATTGTCATAATAATGTATTAATCGGTACCCTAAAGAGGTACCGATTAATATATTATCGGTCAATGTGCCTCCCACAAAAAAATCAAAAAACACATCCAAAGATTAAACCTGTAAAAAGAGACATTTACAAACATTGAATATACTGTCGCGGCCGAGTTTATTCTAACATTTACCCGGTCTCAGCCGCGACAGATACCGGGCGCGTGCCGAGGTGTCCCGTGCGCGCGCCGGAGCCTCGGAGGATCGGTCCTCCGATCGGGGCTTCCCCCTCCCCTCACCGGGTCTGCCGGGTCCCCCGGAGCCCCCCACCGCCATCCCCCACATTACAGCAACCCTCGGGGAGCCCTGGGCATGCGCGCCATGCGCGCACGCTCCCGATGAAGCGTGACCGCGCATCAATGACGCGCGGCACACCTACGGAAAAAAACGAGCAAGCCGGGAAACCTCCCGGCTTGCGGTTCGAGCCAAGTGCGAATAAAGTGTGCCGCCTCTGTATTACTTACCATTAGAAGCGGTGGTCCTCCGACTCCCGGGGAAACAGGAAGCTCACGTGAAGGCCTCCAACAGCATCCGATGCCATCCGCCATGAAGATCCGGCTCAGGTACCCCAATCTTCTTTTTTCTTTCTTTAATCACCTTCTTCTATCTTCATCTGTAACCATTTCTTGTTCTTCTTTATCTTCTTACTTCATCTGTCAATCCAAAATACCCCATGTTAAATCCCAGCCGATGCTGTCTCGTCGGCTTCTTGGGCTCAAATGAGGCGTCACGGCCTTAAATATGGCTTGTGACGTCACATTTACCCTCAAAATGGTTAACAGCCACCTGATTGGCTGTTAAAACCATGTGCAGACTTTAATTTTTTTTTTGCCGTGACGTCACTTAAAGGGAATGATGCCAGCCAATCTGAATGGCTGTGATTCATTTGCCTTTAAGATGACGTCATGAAGCCGGCGTCAGATGGTATTTCAGCCAATCAGATCGTGGGAACCAATTCCACACTCTGATTGGCTGAACTACCTTGTGACACAGCGGCCATCTTGGATTTAGTGACGTCATGTTAAAGGGAATGATGCCAGCCAATCAGAATGAAAAAAGAAGTTTGGGGTACCTGAGCCGGATCTTCATGGCGGATGGCATCGGATGCTGTTGGAGGCCTTCAAGGTACGTGAGCTTCCTGTTTCCCCGGGAGTCGGAGGGCCACCGCTTCTAATGGTAAGTAATATATTCAATGTTTGTAAATGTCTCTTTTTACAGGTTTAATCTGTGGATGTGTTTTTTGATTTTTTGGGGGGAGGCACATTGACTGATAATATATTAATCGGTACATCTTTAGGGTACAGATTAATACATTATTATGACAATATTTGGGGGGCATTTCTCGCTTGGTATTGGTGTTGCTTTTTGGCATTTCATGTATTATGTGGATGTCATTGTTTGTTTTTTCATGCTTAATGTAATTAAAGGTTTGCGATTGGTGTTCGTTTGTATTTAATGTTATATTATGTTAGCTAATATGTTTTATGGTTACTTCAGAGATTGTTAGAATTTCTTTCTTTCTATTTAACTGTTTAAATTCATTAATGTTGGAGTAATTCATTGTTTACATTGGTTAGTGTTACTATTCATTTTGAGTTGGTTTCGGAATGAATTGTTTAGATTGGTTAATGGTTTAATTAATTCATTGTTGATGTTGCTATTGATTGTATTGATTGGATTAGCTGGCTACTGTTTGTATTTAGTGACGTGTGATGTTTTGGAGTTTAGTTACATTTTATTATTGGGTGTCTTGTGTATTAATTTATTGTCATTAGGTTGCCTATTGAGTGCTATAGATCCTTATCATGCCCATATTATTATTATATGGGTATGATGTACCACTATACTAATCAATGGGTATAGGGTGGGTATAGTCAGTCAGGGGTGGGTGTTTAGGCCTCACGGGTAGGTGAAGGGGGTATTAGCCCTAAGAAATGGGTGTTTAGACCTTGCGGGTGGGTAGCGGTTGGGTTAACCCCTTTATTACCATAGCGGTATTAACCGCTAAGGTAATGAAGGGGTTAACTCCCCCCGCAACCCCCCTGCAATGCCTAAACAGCCACTAAGGGCCAAATTCCCCCTTCACCCAACCCCGCTAGCCACTGTATTGTATTGTATGTTTCTTACAGTAAGCTTGGCACGGGTGTTTAACCCCTTCATTGCCTTAGCGGTTAGCCGCTACGGTAATGAAGTTGCTGTACATGCATGTTTCCTGCCTCGGATGCATGCTGGGGGGGTCCGGAGCTGCTATTAATGGCTAGCAGCTCCGGAGACCCCCGGCATCAATCCAAGGCAGGAAAGGGGCCTGATTTTTTCTAAGTCCCGACACATCGCTGCTCATCGAGGCATCTCCCCACCAATTGACCAAAAAATTTGTGGTGAATTGGATTTGGGGAGAAGACCGCCTTTTATGGCTGCGATGGGCTGCGATAACCGACTCTGAATCGCGCGAGTTTATCAACCATCCGAAAATGGTCGATAAGGGGCTAATCGCTGCTCAGTCGGCGAATTTAGGATAGCGATAAAATTTTGCGCCGATACAGGCCGTTATCGAGCACTAATCGAGGCTATCTGAATACGAGTAGCCATTTTGGTCGATAAGTGCTCGATAAGGGCCTTATCGAGGCTTTCTGAATAAGGCCCTAAATGCCTTTTACCACATGTTCCTCACACTCCCTTCAAACTGAAAAATCTGGAGGGGTGATAACATGGATGTAATATTGTATCTTACAGTATGTAATGCCCAGGCACTAAAAATAGAGCTTTCCAGGTGCTATATTGAGAGTTCAGTATCAATTACCATTAGAATGGTAGACATCATTGCAGCTGTACCTTATTATTATATGTGAAGAAAAACAGCAGAAACTCGCGTGGACTTTTCAAACAGCTTAATCAATTCTTTAATCAAAGGATCAGCGTTTCAATTCTTCACTTGGACCTATCTCAACCTATTTGAAAAGTCCATGCATGTTTTTCTTCACCTACAGATGTAGCGGATGTTATTTTAAGGAATACCTGGGTACATCCGGCGTTGTGGCCCTCCTGAGTAAGGCTGCGCTTATAGTGCCCGCGATGTCGCTCGAAAACAAAACAATTGACTCCGTCGCCAGCGCTTATTGTAAGTGTGACGGCGACGGAGCGGAAAAACATTTGATAGCGGGTTAAATTTGATTTTTCAGAGACTGTTGCCACATGTGACTGTCTCTGAACCAATCAATCACCCTGTCGCCAAAAGTTAAATAATAACTTTTGCGGGTGGCGGCGGCGGCGACGGGTGACGTCATCCGTCACGGCCACTATACGCGTGGTCTAACACAGCAGGGACCCCTTCCAGGGTCTGCCTTTATGTAATAGACGCGCAGTAAGAGATAGGCTGAATCAGTCACTTTAACTGCGTGCCTCTCACAGGCGATCGCGGGGGTTTTATTTAATTTTAAACATAACAGTAATGTAGCAGGGGGTCTCCAGAGCTGAACCGCATTGATTTCAGGTCTAGGGACCCCCTACTTCCCGAGATACAGGCCCCGTTATGGAATGACGGTATCCCCCTGTTAAAATCCTGTGGGTCACGTGACCGTGGGCTCTAAACAAAGCAGAGGAGATACCGGCACCCCATACCGGGGCCTGTATCTCAGGAAGTAGGGGGTCCCACAACTTTGTTCAACACAGGAGACCCCCTGCTCCCTCACACTAATATCAAACAACCCCCCCCCCAAAAAAAAAATCATTACATTAGCGGATAGCTGCTAAGGTAAATTCATACTGTGCGTGAGAGCAGGGGGTCTCCTGAGCTGAACAAAATTGATTTCAACCTCTGGGACACCCTACTTCCCGAGTTACAGGCCCCGGTGCCGGTATCTCCTCCATGTTAAAATCCACGTGGGATGTAAACAAAACAGAGGGATACCGGCACCCTGTTCCGGGGCCTGTATCTCAGAAAGTAGGGGGTCCCCACGGCTGAAATAAACTTTGTTCAGCTCAGGAGACCCCCTGCTCACACACACAATAAATAAAAATAAAAATGTAAGCAGCTTCATTACTTAGCGGCCATGCAATACCTGCTAAGGCAATGAAGGGGTTAAGGCACAGTAATGTAGCAGATTACAATACAATATGTACTGTACTACCCACCCACTAATACACAACCCACTCACCCCCTGTGTCCCCCCATAAAATCATGATTCATTATTTTACACCCAGGATAAATACCCCAGGCCGATGGGGGTCCCCGGTGGTCCCAACAGGTGTTCGCAGGCCCCACAGTGCACCAGAGGGGGGTGCCCACAGGTGTCTGGGGGTCTCCGGGTGGTCCCTGCTAGGTGCCGTGGGCCTCCAGGTGGTCCCACGGGTGTCTGGGGTTCCCCGAGTCATCCCCACAGGTGTCTGGAGCCCTCAGGTGGTTCCCACGGGTGTCTGGGGCCCTCGGGTGGTCCCTGCAGGTCCGCTGGGCCCCCAGAGCTGTGGGGCTTCTGGTTGTTCCCCGCAGGTGTCCCCCGTTGGTCCGCAGGTGGTACCCGTGGGCGTCCAGGGGTCCTCGAGTGGTTCCCACGGGGGCCTGATCCCTCGGGTGGTCCCTGCAGGTCCGCGGGCCCCCACAGCTGTGGGCCCCCCGGTTCTTCCCCGCAGTTGTCCCCCGTGGGTCCGAGGGTTCTCAGGTGCTCTCCATAGGTCCCCACAGCCCTAAGGTACCAACCCTGTATGTAAAAAAATAAAACATGTCCTACACTTAAATAAATAACCCCCTCCCCCCCAACCAAACACATACAGTACAGAAATGGGCAAAATAACTATAATCCAGATATGGATAATAGATTATCTGCCCATTATTAAACACAACATTAGCTAGCATACATAAATCAAGTAAATAAATACAGTTCTATTTACCCCTGCATTACGATGGCCGTCCTCGTCAGCTTACTGCCAGGTCCCTGTCCTCCGTTGCCAGAAAAATACATATCAAATACAATCTAATGGCCCCCAGCCCCTTAATCACCTTAGCGGTTAATAACCGTACAGTAATTAAGGGGTTAACCCACCCTGCCCCAATACCCACCCGGGAGGCCTAACCACCCACCCCGGACCCACTATACCCACGTGGTACCCATTGATTGTTATAGTAGTGCATCATACCCATATAATAATATGGGCATGATAAGCCACTATAGCACTCAATGGGCACCCTAATCAAAATACATTAATGCTCAAAACACACAATAATAAAACATTACAAAACTCTAAAAAAAACACAATTCACTAAATAAAAACACTAGCCAGCTAATGCAATTAATACAAACAATAACCAGATTAACAATTAATTAATTAATTAAACCAGTAACCAATCAAACCAATGAATTAATAAAACAACAATGAATTAATTAAACGAGTAACCAACAAAGACATTAATTATTAAAAAATATCGGCAGCACAACCTTTAAAAGCATTAGCCAACATAACACATCATTAACTAAAAATGAAAATCAATCGCCAACATTTTTTACAATAAAGCAGCAAAATGACAAGCAATTACATCCACATAATAAACATACATTGAAAAAATCACCATCAATACAAAGCAAGTAATTAAAAACAAATTATTGGCCTAATAATGCATTGATCTGTACCCTAAAGTGGTACAGATGAATACATTATCAGTCAATGTGCAAATAAAAAATAAAAATACACATCCAATTAAAAAAGCTGTAAAAAAATACATTTCCATGCATTCAATATATTACTTACCTTTAGAAGCGCTGGCCCTCCGACTCCCGGGGAAACAGGAAGCTCACATACAGTGAAAGCCTTAAACAGCATCCGCCATGAAGATCCAGATCAGATACCCAAATCTTCTTTCTTCTATCTTTAATCAGCATCTTTTATCTTCATCTGTCATTAGTTCTTGATCTTCTTAATCTTCTATCTTCTTGTTGTAATCCAAAAAGCGCCATGGTAGATCCCAACCGATGTTGTCTCGTCATCTTCTTGGGCTCAAATGAGGTGTACCGGCCTTAAATAGGGCTTGTGACATCACATTTGGGCGGGAACTGATTTAATAGCCATCTGATTGGCTGTTAAAACCATGTGCCGACTTTAATTTTTTTAATGACGTCATTTAAAGGAAATTATGCCAGCCAATCAGAATGGCTGTGCTTCATTTCCCTTTAACATGGCATCACTAAACTGGCATCATATGGTATTTCAGCCAATCAGATTGTGGGAACCAATTCCCCAATCTGATTGGTTGTTGTACACCATGTGACGGAGTCATTTTAGGTCACAGTGCCTAGCGGGGACCACCCGTAGACCCCCAGACACCTGTGGGCACCCCCCTCTGGTACATTGTTGGCCTGCGGACACCCGTCGGGACCACCGGGGATCCTCATCGGCCTGGCGTATTAATCCTGTGTGTAAAATAATAAATCATGGTTTTATGGGGGGACACAGGGGGTGGGTGGGTTGTGTATTAGTGGGTGGGTAGTGCAGTACATATTGTAATGTAATCTGCTACATTACTGTGCCTTAACCCCTTCATTGCCTTAGCGGGCATTGCATGGCCACTAAGGTAATGAAGATACTTACATTTTTATTTATTGTGTGTGGGAGCAGGGGGTCTCCTGAGCTGAACAAAGTTGATTTCAGCCTTGGGTACCCCCTACTTTCTGAGATACAGGCCCCGGTATGGGGTGCCGGTATCCCTCTGCTTTGTTTACATCCCACGTGGATTTTAACATGGAGGAGATACCGGCACCCCATACCGGAGCCTGTAACTCGGGAAGTAGGGTGTCCCCAAGGCTGAAATCAACTTTGTTCAGCACAAGGGACCACCTGCTCACGCACCCTATGAATAAAAATAAAATGTAAGCAGCATCATTACCTTTGCAGCTATCCGCTAAGGTAATGATTTTTTATTGGTGGGGGTTTGTTTGATACTAGTGTGAGGGAGCAGGGGGTCTCCTGAGTTGAACAAAGTTGATTTCAGCCTCGGGGGCCCCCTACTTCTCGAGATACAGGTGCCGAGGTGCCGGTGTCCCTTCTGCTTTGTTTAGATCCCACGGTCACGTGACTCACAGGATTTTAACATGGGGATACCGGCACCCCATACCGGGGCCTGTATCTCAGGAAGTAGGGAGTCACCGGACCTGAAATCAATGCGGTTCAGCTCCGGAGACCCCCTGCTACATTACTGTAATGTTGGAATTTGAAAATCGCATGTGAGAGCCGCGCAGTTAGAGTGACTGATTTAGCCTCTTACTGCGCGTCTATTACATAAAGGCATACCCCGGTAGGACTCACACAGCAGGGACCCCTGCTGTGTTACTCCGGCAGGTCATTAGTCTGTTGCGGCGCAACTTGGGCATATCCCGAAATTCCATTTCGAGATTCCTTAAAATAACAGCCGCTGCATCTGTATGCCTGTACTTCCCAGTTTCCTGAAGCACATGCGGCAAGATTCCTGGAATCGTGAATCCCCCTATGAACATGAACTGTATCTATTGCCTTATTTTATGACATTATTGATGTGATATAATTCTAAGTTCTAGTGGCCACACTTGCCCTGGACAAGTGCATTTGTTTTAGACTGTGTTACCATTTAATCAACCGACAGGAGGTTATAATATGGAATACAGAGCGTTCGAACACTTCTCTATGTTTGTCATTTTACGTGCAATTATTAGGTCTGTCTCAGTCTTGTCAGCTCATTGATTTTCTGTGGGTGTCACAGATTTTTAGGATAAGCAGTCCAATTGACTTCAAATGAAAGAAAAAAAAATGTGTGTAAAAAGCACTAATGCTTAATTATATTTAGTGCAAAAATTACTAAAAAATGATTACAAAAACCTTAAATAAAGGACTAGGCAGCCTGATGGAAATGATCGAAACAGATCACAGACAATAATACAACAAACAGATTATATCAGCGCCTAGATAAAAAACAAATCAACTAAGTGATAACTGACTCAATGGCAGTCCAGCCTTTACAGTCCAAATGATACCAAAAAATATCTTGCTTGGTGTCTCATAACATGCAGGGATAAAAGAAAGAAAATATCATAGTGCAACACTGAAAAAATAAAATGACAATAACAAACAAATACCAACAGAAAAACAGAATAGCTACAGATAGACTGATAACATTTAATGAAAAACAATAATTATAATAACAAACAAAATCCTTAAAAATATATAAGGGAAAACACAGGTAGGTAATCACTTCCGGAGGGTTAAAACTGGAATCCTACTCACGAGAAAGTGGAAATAAACCAGCATGGAGCAGCAACAGCTGCAATGTAGCCTCCGTGGTGGATCACAGTAGAGGAACTTCACAGGGCACTTCCAGACCTCAAACGCTGCCGCCGCGTGTCCCACTGTCACGATGACAGGCCCGCTGTGTCCGTCGCAGTCGGATGATGCGATGTGCATGCGCCATCGCTTGAAATCTCAGTGCTGCACTGCGCATGTAACGCTAAGGCCTCGTTCAGGGTGCCGGAGGCAGGAGTTGGAGGGCGGGCGTTCGGGAGGGAGAGCTGCAGTCTGCTGGGCGATGTGTGTTCATCCTCCCCAGCAGACTTTTTCAGGAGTTGAGGAGGCGGGGAGGGGGCGGGGCTACAGACCTGAGGTTAGGGATCCAAGTTGCAGTCTTGAAATCATTCTCAAGAATGATTTCATTGGCTGCCTAGGTCCCAGCTCCTGCAGCTTCAAAAAACGAATTTTTTGTTTATTGAAACTGTGCAAGCGTCAACTCCCTACTTCGGAGACAGGGCAGCTGCTACCCTGACAACCAGTATTCAATTTGAATACATTGTGTCCCACGGCAGCTCGCACGGCAGCACACCCTCCCTCCGAAGCCTGCACCCTGAACGAGGCCTTAGGCAAGCACCTCTTCAAAGTCTTTCAAACACTTGGCAATATTAAAACCGAAGGTGAAGCTATTGGAACTCCACACGTGTGTTCTCAAATGTGTATAAAACCACCCTATGTGTTTCGTGACACTCAGTCACTTCATCAGGGATATGATGGGTAATTGGAGCATACACATATATGTGTATATATATATACTCATGCATTAATCAATAAAACAATTACCACAAATCAGTGCTTTTCCATGAAAATCCCACTTTTTCTTAACTCTTATTTGGCAGCCTTATGTTGTCATTTACCTGTTGCTCTTATCCCCAATGTTTGTCATTTATTTACCTTGTATTGTAATTTTGTAGAGCGCTGCATACATTGTTGGTGCAATACAAATAGAATGATACATACACACATACAAATCCCTCAGTTGACCTTTTGGAGGTTGACAACTCTGCTGTCTCTCATACCAAGTTCTTTTTCATCCAGGGATGTTAGGATTGTTAACCTCCTTATCCAAGTCATCGCACTGCTCTATGTTGTTGAGAATTTATAGCCCTTATAAGACTCCTCGTGTTTGTTTTCTGTTTTGTTAACCCTCCATCATTTCCCCACCCCCCTTTACTTTTCTTTTTATCTAAAGCGAATGATCTCAGGGAAGCAGTTATTCTATAGAGATATTGATTTTCTTTTCTGTGTCATCAATCTCTTTATCTCCTGTGTTGCTTCTTACTCACAAAGATACTGTTGGGTTTGATAATTGTTGCATGTCCTCACACAAGGCTCTTATACAATATGCTGTGAAGCCACCTTCCCTGAATTCCCATTCATTAGAATGGCGCTAAACTTTCTTCCAGCTTGGGGAAGACAGCTTTATAGCATATTGAATAGGGGTCAGAGACACACAAATCTTTTAGATGCAGTCATTCAATAGTCTGTTTACTGCCAGGAATTATCGCAGGTAACTGTTATCTGGCACTTATTAGACAAACTCAGGCAGGCACTTATTAACATACATTCTACCAGGCTCTCAAATATTCCTTTACACACTCCTAAACATTCCCACTTTCCTTGTGGGTGCACGACAAAATAATGAAGTCTGGAATTTGTCTGCACATTTAGGATAATTGAATTATTTAAAAAAAAAAAAAAATGTAAAGGGGGTTATATCTGGGAAGCTGTGATTGGATAGCAATAGCCAGGGCCGTGTTTAGTAAGCAGCGCTATGCCATTGAAGAGAATGGCTAGTAAGATTTATTATGGCACATCATTGCTTCGTATTAATGGTACTCTGTATCATGATACTGTA
Organism: Ascaphus truei; assembly: GCF_040206685.1. Taxonomy (NCBI): domain Eukaryota; kingdom Metazoa; phylum Chordata; class Amphibia; order Anura; family Ascaphidae; genus Ascaphus; species Ascaphus truei. The sequence goes on from NC_134483.1 coordinate 512,990,854, forward strand.
CACTGGCAGCCTATTCATTTTCAGCTGAGATATTCATTCTCCAGGCCTGAAACAACTAAGGTATGTTTGCAACTCTACCTACAGTAATTAATATCATATAACCATGTAACATAATGATGATATTATTGTTAGGTATTTGCATTTATTTCGTCTGGAAGCTGAATGCCTTTGATTTAATAATATCTGCACAAAAATAAACATTCCAACCCATTTGAATGTGAATGACTCATGCAGAGAAATGGTGGCACAATAGTGGGGCAATTTAAGTGGGATTACAAACCCTGGAAACAAAATTTATATCTATGGCGCTGGGTACATAACACAGAAAAAGATGTAAATGTCATACAACCAGTATGGTGATGATCTCCTCTGGTGCTCTTCCAATGAATGCAGCAGTTCATGCAAAAAAGATAAAGACAAACATAGCGTAATACAATCACTAACACTACATACTAGACAGACTACAGCATTAAAAAACAAACATGTGCTGAGACACAAGACAGATGAGAAATGTCACATTTAATAAAACAACATTTAAAAATGAAGGTCACGTCTGCACAGCAGCCTCAGGTGAAATGCCCGCTTACCAGACATACACTGATCACAATCAGTGGATAAATCTGAGAGTATCCCCTCTCATGTGAATCACACCGCGTGTGCTGGCATCTGGCTGGAGCTCAGGGAGGATCCCTTGCCGTCTGTGACGTCACGAACCTCCGCTCCCCACGTGTACCGGCTGGTGGGTGTTTTGAATGCCGCCAAGATTTCCTCAGGATGCACGTCAGGACCCACTGCCGGTTGCTCTGATGTGTTGCGGGATCAGTGCACCAACCGCCGCAACCGGAGACCGCAGGCAAGGCTTCAGATCAGGCTCAATGGCGCAGCAGGTATGGAGGCAACAACTGCACCGACGAAGACCACCCTACGCGTTTCGGAAGACTGCGCTTCCTTCCTCAGGGGTAAAAAAGTAGTTCCTATGCCTTGCAGAGTCCGCATCTAAATAGTCCCGGTTTAAAGGTACATGGACCCAATACATGGATTGCACATGCGCAGTAGCTCAAGGCTAGGATGCTTGGTCTCAGCAACACTGACAACAACATAAACTGACATATAACACATATATTATCACTAAACAATGATTAGAATAATATGTCAATGCTAACAATGTTAGCATTTATATTCTAATCATTGTTTAGTGATAATATATGTGTTATATGTCAGTTTATGTTGTTGTCAGTGTTGCTGAGACCAAGCATCCTAGCCTTGAGCTACTGCGCATGTGCAATCCATGTATTGGGTCCATGTACCTTTAAACCGGGACTATTTAGATGCGGACTCTGCAAGGCATAGGAACTACTTTTTTACCCCTGAGGAAGGAAGCGCAGTCTTCCGAAACGCGTAGGGTGGTCTTCGTCGGTGCAGTTGTTGCCTCCATACCTGCTGCGCCATTGAGCCTGATCTGAAGCCTTGCCTGCGGTCTCCGGTTGCGGCGGTTGGTGCACTGATCCCCCAACACATCAGAGCAACCGGCAGTGGGTCCTGACGTGCATCCTGAGGAAATCTTGGCGGCATTCAAAACACCCACCAGCCGGTACACGTGGGGAGCGGAGGTTCGTGACATCACAGACGGCAAGGGATCCTCCCTGAGCTCCAGCCAGATGCCAGCACACGCGGTGTGGTTCACATGAGAGGGGATACTCTCAGATTTATCCACTGATTGTGATCAGTGTATGTCTGGTAAGCGGGCATTTCACCTGAGGCTGCTGTGCAGACGTGACCTTCATTTTTAAATGTTGTTTTATTAAATGTGACATTTCTCATCTGTCTTGTGTCTCAGCACATGTTTGTTTTTTAATGCTGTAGTCTGTCTAGTATGTAGTGTTAGTGATTGTATTACGCTATGTTTGTCTTTATCTTTTTTGCATGAACTGCTGCATTCATTGGAAGAGCACCAGAGGAGATCATCACCATACTGGTTGTATGACATTTACATCTTTTTCTGTGTTATGTACCCAGCGCCATAGATATAACATTTGTTTCCATTATCCCATCTGACCCAGGGGGTCAGAGTTATATCACAGGCTGCGGGTTCCACCATCTTAGATTAGCGCTACCTTTTTCTTTCTTGGATTACAAACCCTGCTAATATTTTTGTTTCAGTGGTACACACAGAAGAATATTGTTCAGAGCATGTTAAACGTCATTATTGCTTCAGCATTCATTTTCCATAGCTTTCTTTTTCTTTATGCTAAATGTTTATTATTATTTGTTGAAGTGTAATACATTGTAGATTTTTAGTAATTTTTTTCTTGTAGTGATGGAAAACCACAAAATCCAAGTGAATCAGGAGGAGCTAAAGAAGACATCAGAAATTCTAGGGGTGAATAATTTTATTTTATTGGCAATGTTATTAAGAACCAGCACACTTTTGCCTTTTCTTTTTAAATAACTAAGCCACACTGGAAAAAGAAAACATTTCTAAAATGGTTAAACAATGTAAATCCATGTTGCAGATACATCTTAAAAAACTGGAACGAGAAGCACATCATGCAGCAGGACAGAAGTTCAGACTAACCAGCAGCAATGAGCTCAGGGAGGTATGTTTCCCGATGGTTTGCTTGCTTGGTTACTCATATAATTTAAAATGCCACAGATATAATAACAGAACAGTAATGACGGCACTCACTTGCAGATGCTCTATATTTAGTTTTGTTCAATGTGTTATGTACAGGAATGGGTTCCTCATAGCATCCAATCAACAATCTGTGTTTAGAAGACTAATATCACTTTTTTGTTGCGACCAAAGTGTGCTATTAAGGAAAAGATATACATGAACACATGAAATATACGTTACCAGCACAGTATATTACAAACAATCACATTGTTATCCAGATATTTATACAGTTCCTGTAATGTATATGGCAGAAGATATTGAGTATTTTAATCAATCTGGTACTTTTGGGGTTAATGTTGGTTACAAATAATTTTAAAATACACTAATTGTTTGATGGCCTGTGTTGTATAGGACTGATGTTATCTCGAGTCAACATATGTGCTGCCAGAGATAGGATTAAAATATGGCTTAACCTGGCTATCACTGATGACCACTAAAGTGGAATATGTACCCCTATATAGTTTAGAAGGCTGTAGATGAGACTGAGAACAATCTGCTGTCAGCCTCAAAGAAAACCTTACATTCTTGAAATATCCCCTGTGCATTACAGAGCGAGGTGGTGAACAGGTCAGGACTTAGCTTGAGGGCAATATTAAATATAAGATATCATTGGTCTGACAGCTATTTGCAAGAATAGCAAATACATATTTATAACTGTTGCAATGTGACAAATCAAATGATGCCGAATATTTCATGATAAAGAGGTGGATCCAAAGGAGTAAAGGAGTGGAGGGCATCAATGTAAATATGAAAAAGATACAGAAAAATAGACCACACAGTAGTACTGTCTGAGTAGTTGGTATATATAAATAGGACCTCCCAAAAATATTGTCACATTTCTGTGGCAATTGATGCTGTGATATGGTTGTCCCTCAAAGAAAGGAGAGCACCATAGCGCAGTATCGTTTGGTAAACTTTATAAACAAAAACACACAAGCCCCAGCAATGCGCACTCAGATTTGGGCAGTACTTTAAGCGTGTGGTAGTTAAAACAGTGGTCTGTGTGAAGCGGTGTTCTCACCGCTTCCGCAATACTGGTCGGTTCAGCTGTTTTACGGTGCCGCCAGGAGTTACTTCTGGTAGCAGCCGCCCGGAAACTCGTGAACCTTGCCAAACGTTCCTATCCCCAGTAAGCTGCTTCCTCTCTCAGGACTCTATGCATTTCACTTTCCGCAAAAGCTTTGTCAGGAGTCGATGACGTCACATCCTTTAAAAAAAAAGAGAATCTGTCGCATGGCAAACAAGCCAATCGAATTGAGGGTGTACCATTTGACACTAATATGTGACATCACAGGCCTTTTTTTGGGATGCCCATTGACTGCCAATGTGTTTATCTATGCCCCTTTTGGGGTATAGATAAACACATTGATAAGTAATGCATTTTTAGGCAAATGTTGTTTTTTATTTCATTGTTATGTATTGTATTTTTTATATATATTTTTTTTAGGTTGCCCATTGACTGCCAATGTGCTTATCTATGTCCCTTTAAGGGTATAGATGTGCACAGTGACAAGCAATGCATTTTTTCCCAAATGCTTGTTTTTATTTAATTGTTATGTATTGTTTTTTTGGTGCTTGTTTTATTTTTAGGTTGCCCATTGACTGCTATAGTGGCAAACCATGCCCATGTTATATGGGCATGGTGTACCACTGTGCCAATCAATTGGTTTATTGTCAAATGCTTTTTTATTTAACTGTAATGTGTTTTATTTTGTGCCTGTTATTTTTTGGCTTGCCCATTCATTGTCAGTGTGGCAATCCATGCCCATATTGGGGGCATGGTTTACCACTGTGCCAATCAATGGATAGCAGGAGTGGGGGTTTGGGGTAGTAGCCCTGGGAAGGGTGGTTAGGCCTTCTTGGTGGGTAGTGGGGGAGGGACGTTAACTCCTTAATTACTATAGCGGTTACTAACCGCTAAGGTGATTAAGGGGTTAGTGACCATTAGTTTTATTGTAATGTTTCTGCCCACGGAGGACAAGGACGCGGAGGACGGTGATGAGGATGGCCTTCATCGTGGCAGGGGTAAGTGCAACTTCAATTTACTTTATGCTGGCTGGTTTTATTTTTAATGGTCAAATGCACTATTATCCATATCTGGATAATAGTAATTTTGCCCATTATTGTACTATATGTGTTGTGGAGGGGGGTTATTTATTTTAATGTATTGTACTGTAATGTTTTTTTGAATGGGGAAAAGCGCTATTGGCCATCTTTGGTTAATAGCACTTTTACCCATTCCGGTTGTTGGTACAGGGGGTGGGTGAAGGTGGTAATGCGAGGGGTTAACCCCTTCATGAAGGGGTTTACTTCTACTGCCACCCTCCCGCAAGGCTAAGATAATGAAACTGGCTGCAATTTTATTTTTATTGCACAGGATTGATACCGGAGACTGGCGGGGACCCCCAGAGTTGCGGGGACCCGTGGGGCCCCCCGGAGATGCGGGGGCCTACAGGAACACCCGGGGACCCCCGCCGGCCTTCGGTATCAATCCTGTGCAGTAAAACTAAAATAAACTGCTTTTATGCATCTTGCAATACCTTTACCGCCAGCTGGAGCTAAAATATTGCACGTTTTTATAGTACGATATGCTTATCACAGCTTAGTGAATAGCAGTTACTGTCAAGAAATGCGATTTCAGGCATTTTTTGGCTTATCAAACGGCTTATTTTTGCCAGAGTGTTATAGTACTATACAAAAAGCCGTTTTAGTGCGATATTGCACTGTTATCGGAGCTTTGTGAATAGCAACACAGGCAAAATTGCACTGTAAGGGCATTTATAGTGCTATAAGACCCTTATCGAGGTTTAGTGAACAAGCCCCATAGTGTGTTACGGTATATTGTTTAGAAAAGGTTGTTATTTAGTGGGATATGTGGATTACAATTATAAGTGATTTACATTTTCTAAAACTAAACAGTCAAACAAGCTATTCTTTAAGTATCTGAAATTAGTTCAATGAAAAGATTGTAAATGAGATGCTTACAAAAAAAATGTTCTTTTTGTTTAGGTGCTTTATGACAAGTTGCACTTGCACCTACTGTGTAAAACGAAGAAACTTCCCCGGACAAACTTGCGCCATCTTCCATCAACGGCTGAAACTGTGGTGAGAATATATTTGGTGCAAAATGTTCTGGAAACCAGTAGATACTGTACGTCAGCGCATTTGGAAAAGTTAAGTTCATGAATGATGAGCTATTAGCTTGCGATTCAAATTCGTTGTACCCCTTTATGATTTGTTTTTCTCAAACTACACCCCCAGTTTTCTCCCGTGGCATTATCCACTGTGATATTAATTAGGTCATAATAATGCAGAATATAGGGGTTATTCATATATTAGAAAAGACATGTGCTGCGCTATTCATAAAATATATGTGACTAAAAAGTGCTCAAAAAATACTTAAACGTAATTGTTGTAGTGTGATCATGTGGCTGCCAATCAGTTAATCTGACCACCCTGGTCAGAAGTGAATTAGTGAAAAAACAATACTGTGTGGCGCCTTGTGTAAATAATAAAGTGCTAACAAAATGGTGAAGATTGAGCTAATGCAACCAATGTCGATTCAACATACGATAATCAGAAAATGTCTTAAACAGATAAATCCAATAGATACAACCGTGTCCTTATATAAGTGTCCAATAACTCCATGGCTGATGAAAGGATCAGCGTTGAACTCAGCATGAAAAAAAGAAAAAATGACAAACATAGTGTGATATTGTATAAGAATAGCAATATTAAACCTATTGATTAGAGAATAGTGAATTCCGCAGAGGTAGGAAATACTCAAGAAAGTAAGGTAAAAAAAAAAAAGGGCATTTAATAAACATGATACAAATCACATAAAGAACTTTCACAATAAGATCCACTCCTTGGGCCAGCAAAAATTGAAATCCTACTTACAGGAGATAAGTAGGTGATGCACATAGGATAATTATCTTTACGCGGAGTAGCTGTTTCTTTTCTCCAGCGATCACCTCTGGAGTCCTGAGTGTGTCTGATCCAGGCCCGCTGATGCGCGCAGGTGCTCCTTTGGCCGCCGGATTAATGGCTCCGTTTCTCTCCCCTCCTACCTACATCTGGATCACTGACTGCCTGCAGTCGCGCTTGTGCTCTCATGAGAGCTGATGGAAAAAGTGGTTCCGGTAATACCTGAGTCAGGTCAAAATGTCCTCCAAGAGGACACTGTGCACACCTATTCACATTAGTTTGCAATGGCGTGGGGATGTGGTAACTCCACCCTACGCGTTTCACGGATTACTCCGCTTCGTCAGTTTTTTTTGCCAATAATTGCTACTCACAAAGCTGTGATAAGTTTATCGGTCTATAAAATCTCTCAATATTTTAGAAAATTTCTGCTCAGGATTGATACCAACGGCTGGCGGGGGTCCCGGGTGGTACCTACGGGTGTCCAGGGACCCCATGGGTGTCCGGGGCTCCTCGAGTGGTCCCATGGGTATCTGGGGGTCCTTGTGTGGTCCCAGTTGGTCCCCGCTGGCCTGCAGTATCAATCCTGTGCAGAAAAAAAAATGTGCAATACATTCAAATAAATACACCCCCCCCTATACATACAGTACAGTAATGGGCAAAATTACTATTATCCAGATATGGATAATAGTGGATTAGCCCATTTAAAATAAAACATCAGCCAGCATAAAGTAAATAAAACTTGCACTTACCCCTACCATGATGAAGGCTATCCTCATCAACGTCCTTGTCCTCCGTAGGCAGCAACAGTACAATAAAAAAAAAAAAACTAATGGTCCCTAACTCTTTAATCACCTTTGCGGTTAGTAACCGCTATAGTCATTAAGGGATTAATCCACCCTCCCCTGCTACCCACCCGGGAGGCCTAACCACCCACCCTGGGAATACAACCCCTACTACCCATTGATTGGCACAGTGTTAAAGCAAGCCAATATAATATGGGCATGCTTTGCCACTATAGCAATAAATGGGGAAGCTAAAAAAAACAGCCACAAAATAAAACACATTACATAAAAAATATACACATTACAAATGCCAAGAAAACAATTGATTGGCACAGTGGTACATCATGCCCATATAATATGGGCATGATTTACCACTATCAAAGTCAATGGTCAACCTAAAAAAAAAAAAACAATCAACAAAAGAAACACCAAAAATAAAAGACAATTAACAAGCAAACACCAAAAAACTAATAGAAATAGAAAACACAAAAAAATTCCAGAAATAATTAAAAGCAAACAACCAAAATATATTTAAAAGAAATAAAAGCAAGCATTTGCCAAAAAAATGCATTGCTTGTCACTGTATGTATGTATAGCTCTAAAGGGGAATTCATAAATTCCTTTGCAATCAATGGGCAATGAAAACATTTTTTTTTAAAATACAATGAATAAACCTGCAAAATTAAAATAACATACATTCTGTAAATTTATTCTCTACTTCAGCATAAGTAGGAATCTTCTTCTTCAACTCTGAAGATACCCCCGGGAGGCCTTTACCACTCCTAAGGTGCTGGGCAGGAAAAGATGCGAGCGCTCGGAGGTGAAGTAACTGAGTCAGACACGAATGCTCATCGTCAATACTTCAGATTGCCGGGGATAACCATGTGACATTTTTTTTAGGATGTGACATCATGTAAAGGGAGTGAAGCCAGCCAATCAGGAAGGCTTTGCTTCCTTACCCTTTAAGATGATGTCACCAAAACCAAGATGGCTTCCATCACATGTTACTTCAACCAATCAGATTGTGAGATGTATATCCCCATTGTATTAAACCATGTGAAAGAGTTAATTTTTGGAAAGGATGTGACGTCATCCAAAGGGAGTGACGTCACATCCTTTTCAAAAATTTACTCTGTCACATGATACCGTCTCATTTGATACCAAGAAGGTGAAGAAGCAACATCTCCTCCCCTATCGGATTACAATGGACAGATGAAGATGAAGAAGAAAAGAACTTACTGTACCTGAGGACCATGGCTTTTGAGGATCATTGCTTCTTTGTTTGAGAGCTTCCTGACACCCCTGGAATCGGATGAAGACATCTAAAAGGTAAGAAAAACCATTGAATGTATGTTATTTTAATTTTGAAAGTTTTTTCATTATATTTTTTTATTTAATTTTTTTTCATTGCCCAATGATTGCCAAAGTATTTATGTATGCCCCTTTAGAGCTATACATACATACAGTGACAAGCAATGATTTTTTTGGCAAATGCTTGCTTTTATTTCTGTTAAATGTATTTTGGTTGTTTGCTTTTAATTATTTCTGGTATTTCTATTGTATTTTGAATTTTTAATAATGGGATTTTTTTAAAAATTTCTGTTATTTTATTATTATTTTGTTATTATTTTGTTTCCTCCGGTCTCTCCCACCGGTTCATCTGACTGCGGGGAGGGGTTGGTGGTGGTTTGAGACCCGACGCCTGACTGCCCGTAGGGAGTGCGGGAGAAGGAGACACTGAGGGAAGGCTGTCATACCGTGAGAGACCTCCAGGCCCCAGAGATACATGTCTTTTGAGGAGAGTGACTCCAATCACCCATTCTCATTCTCACTCTTCAGAAGCCAGTTCCTATAAGGTTTTCAACTTCTGTGAAGAGAAGCCAATTTAGTTATGAGGGGAGGGGTTTTGTTGTTTTTTTTTTTTTTTTGTACATTTTGCTGTGACAGGTTAAAAAGAGAAAGGACAGAAGGTTTTAAATGTTGCACACAAGATGTTAGTGTACAAAATAAAGCAAATTGGACTTGGCGAAAATATTTGCACCTGGATTGAAAACTGGTTGAAGGATAGACAAAAGAAAGTTGTCGTAAATGGAATTTTTTCAGGTTGTGCTAAAGTTGTGAGTGGAGTACCTCAGGGATCACTACTTGGACCCCTGCTTTTTAACGTGTTTATTAATGACCTTGAGGTTGGCAAAGAGAGCAAAGTCTCCATCTTTGCTGATGACACTAAATTGTGTAAGGTAGTAGAATCAGAGCAGGATGTAATTTCTCTCCAGAAGGACTTGGATAGACTGGAAATTTGGACAGGTAAACGGTAGATGAGGTTTAATACAGATAAATGTAAGGTTATGCATTTGGAAATCAAACATATAAATGTTTCCCTAATCAGGGAGACACAAAACATTCCCTTCTGGATGCACTCTTTCAGATAAGTTACAGCTAGGTGTTGAGAACAAATTGAATCTCTGAGCTATAGCTCAAACTCCTACTGTACTCTTAAAATCAAAAACAATGAAGTATTTAATCAACAAATATACCATAATACAGCTAAACCCCGTTATAACGCGCCTCGTTATACCGCGATTCGGTTATAACGCGGTTTTCCCGTGGCTCCCGTTTAAAAAAAAAAATTTTTTTTTACATTTTTTAAAATTTTTTTTTTTTTTGCACACTGCACACACTGCACACACTCACTACACACACACTGCTCATTGCTCACACTGCCACACTGCACACACACTGCACACTGCACACTGCACACACACTGCTCATTGCTCACACTGCACACACTGACACACTGCACACACACTGCTCATTGCTCACACTGCACACACTGACACACTGCACACACACTGCACACTGCACACACACTGCTCATTGCTCACACTGCACACACTGACACACTGCACACACACTGCACACACACTGCACACACACTGTACACTGCACACACACTCCTCATTGCTCACACTGCACACACTGACACACTGCACACACACTGCACACTGCACACACACTGCTCATTGCTCACACTGCACACACTGACACACTGCACACACACTGCACACTGCACACACACTGCTCATTGCTTACACTGCACACACTGACACACTGCACACACACTGCACACTGCACACACACTGCTCATTGCTCACACTGCACACACTGACACACTGCACACACACTGCACACTGCACACACACTGCTCATTGCTCACACTGCACACACTGACACACTGCACACACACTGCTCATTGCTCACACTGCACACACTGACACACTGCACACACACTGTACACTGCACACACACTCCTCATTGCTCACACTGCACACACTGACACACTGCACACACACTGCACACTGCACACTGCACACACTGCTCATTGCTCACACTGCACACACTGACACACTGCACACACACTGCACACTGCACACACACTGCTCATTGCTCATACTGCACACACACTGCTCATTGCTCACACACTGCTCATTGCTCACACTGCACACACTGACACACTGCATACACACTGCACACTGCACACACACTGCTCATTGCTCACACTGCACACACTGACACACTGCTCATTGCTCACACTGCACACACTGACACACTGCACACACACTGTACACTGCACACACATTCCTCATTGCTCACACTGCACACACTGACACACTGCACACACACTGCACACTGCACACAATTATTATATAGAAATAAACAGACAACTGCACTTTAACAGATGTATTTTGCCTGTACAACGTCTTGTGACTTTTGTTTGACAAAGTTAAGGGGGTGGGAAGTCATTGTGCTGTGGGGGGGTGGGGGGGGTGGCGGGGCCCTGCGCTGCGGCTATGGCGGGCCCTGTACTGCGGCGGGGGGGGGTTAGCGGTCTGTGTGTGTGAGTTCCTGTCTGTGTGTGTGTGTGTGAGTGCGTGAGTGCCTGCATGTGTGTGCGCGCGTGTGTGTGTATGAGTGCGTGAGTGCCTGTGTGTGTGTGTGTGTATGTGTGTATGTGTGTATGTATGAGTGCTCCAGCCCGGGTCCGTGGAGGGAGGGGGGGGGGAGAGTAGCGGGTCCCTCCTGCAGCCAGTGGAGGGAGTGGGGGGAGAGTAGCAGCTCCCTCCTGCAGTCCGGGGAGGGGGGGGAGAATAGCAGCTCCCTCCTGCAGTCCGGGGAGGGGGGGAGAGTAGCGGGTCCCTCCTGCAGCCCGGGGAGGGGGGGGAGAGTAGCGGGTCCCTCCTGCAGTCCGGGGAGGGGGGGGGAGAGTAGCGGGTCCCTCCTGCAGCCCGTGGAGGGAGGGGGGGGGGAGAGTAGCAGCTCCCTCCTGCAGTCCGGGGAGGGGGGGGAGAGTAGCAGCTCCCTCCTGCAGTCCGGGGAGGGGGGGGAGAGTAGCGGGTCCCTCCTGCAGCCCGTGGAGGGAGGGGGGGGGAGAGTAGCAGCTCCCTCCTGCAGTCCGTGGAGGGAGGGGGGGGAGAGTAGCAGCTCCCTCCTGCAGTCCGTGGAGGGAGGGGGGGAGAGTAGCGGGTCCCTCCTGCAGCCAGTGGAGGGAGTGGGGGGAGAGTAGCAGCTCCCTCCTGCAGTCCGTGGAGGGAGGGGGGGGGAGAGTAGCGGGTCCCTCCTGCAGCCAGTGGAGGGAGTGGGGGGAGAGTAGCAGCTCCCTCCTGCAGTCCGGGGAGGGGGGGGATAGTAGCAGCTCCCTCCTGCAGTCCGGGGAGGGGGGGGAGAGTAGCGGGTCCCTCCTGCAGCCCGTGGAGGGAGGGGGGGGGGAGAGTAGCAGCTCCCTCCTGCAGTCCGTGGAGGGAGGGGGGGGAGAGTAGCGGATCCCTCCTGCAGCCAGTGGAGGGAGAGTAGCAGCTCCCTCCTGCAGTCCGGGGAGGGGGGTGAGATTAGCGGGTCCCTCCTGCAGCCCGTGGATGGAGGGGGGGGGGAGAGTAGCAGCTCCCTCCTGCAGTCCGTGGAGGGAGGGGGGGGAGAGTAGCGGGTCCCTCCTGCAGCCAGTTCAGGGAGTGGGGGGAGAGTAGCAGCTCCCTCCTGCAGTCCGTGGAGGGAGGGGGGGGGGAGAGTAGCGGGTCCCTCCTGCAGCCAGTGGAGGGAGTGGGGGGAGAGTAGCAGCTCCCTCCTGCAGTCCGGGGAGGGGGGGGAGAGTAGCAGCTCCCTCCTGCAGTCCGGGGAGGGGGGGGAGAGTAGCGGGTCCCTCCTGCAGCCCGTGGAGGGAGGGGGGGGGGGAGAGTAGCAGCTCCCTCCTGCAGTCCGTGGAGGGAGGGGGGGGGGAGAGTAGCGGGTCCCTCCTGCAGCCAGTGGAGGGAGAGTAGCAGCTCCCTCCTGCAGTCCGGGGAGGGGAGTGAGATTAGCGGGTCCCTCCTGCAGCCCGTGGAGGAAGGGGGGGGAGAGTAGCAGCTCCGTCCTGCAGTCCGTGGAGGGGGGGGGTGGGAGAGTAGCGGGTCCCTACGCTCAAGCCACGCCCCCCCTCCCTGTCAAACCTCCCACCTCCCGCTCACCTCCCGCTCCGGCTCTTACACTTACTTACACACACACTCAGACACTTACACACACTCACAGACACTTACACACACGCGAGGGCCCTGTGCTGCGGCGGGGGGGGGTTAGCGGTCTTCCGGAGACTGCTTACCTGTCTCCAAAGCAGCACACTTATGCAGGCACCCGTCACGTTCGCCGTGCGCATGCGCATGCGCCGTGCGGCTCGTGAGGAGTGGATGTTGCCTGCCAGTTCCCTCTATTCCTCTGCGGTTCGTCGTGTAATGACCCAGCGGGGTCATGTGACGTCACGGCATGGCAACGTGACCCCGCGGGGTCATTTTACACCAGTTAAAGTTGCACAAACATAACATTAAAGTTTGTTAAAACTATTAAAAATTGAATAAAAATGAACACAAATGAAATGATCACATATACTGTACCCTGTATAATAAAAAAAAATACTGTACTGTATAATCAAACATTGTACATTAATAAAGTGACACGTACACACACCTCTGACCCCTCAGCCATTTTAATCATACAACACACTGTGCTGTCTGAGAGCTGGTAAAATACATACTGTACTCAGGTACTGTACTTAAGCCCTCCAGATCAGTTGTTAAAAGCCTCAGGTTTTCAACACTAAGAAAAAAGTGAAGACCCCAGGCAGGAAGAAATGGCGGAAACTTCAACCAAACGTAAGAGGTTTACCGTCAAAGAAAAAATTGCTGCGCTTGACAGAATAAAATCTGGAGTCACGCAAACCAAGGTGGCTAGAGACCTAAGACTGAATGAGTCTACAGTTCGCGGATGGAAAAAGGAGGAGGAGAAACTTCGTGATGCAGTAAAATCCATGGAAACAGACGATGGACTGAAGCGTAATCGTTTGCGTGAACCTAAAGACAGCCAGTTGGATAAAGCTGTTTTTCAGTGGTTTGTCCAAGAAAGATCCGAAGGCATACCTCTGTCTGGACCCCATCTGCAAACGCAAGCCAAAAAGTTTCACAGCCAACTTCACGGCAATGCTTCAACCTCCTTCGCGGCAAGTAGTGGATGGCTAGATCGCTTTAAAAGGCGACATGGAATAACTAAAACCGCTATATCAGGAGAGATACGGTCAGCTGACGATGAAGCTGCATGCTCGTACCCTGCCCAACTTCAAGAGATAATTGAAGATGGTGGCTATACCGCAGAACAGGTTTATAACTGCGATGAGACCGGACTGTGTTTCAAAATGCTACCGAATACCACTCTGGCCTGTAAGAATGACGAACAGCGTAAACAAGGCTTTAAACAAATGAAAGACAGAGTGACTGTACTTTTTTGTGTGAACCAATCTGGAAATCACAAACTGAAGCCACTTTGTATTGGCAAGTTTAAGTCGCCGCGGTGCTTCCACCATGTGAACATGGGTACTATGCCTTTTGCGTATGACTTTAGCAGAAATGCCTGGATGACTGCCAGTATTTTCGAAAGGTGGTTTCATCAACAGTTTGTACCAGAGGTCCGTAAATACTTACGTCAACAAAGCCTGGATACAAAAGCGTTGTTGTTACTTGACAACTGCCCTGCACATCCCCCGGCCGATAGCCTAATAAGCCGAGATGGAAAAATAAGGGTCAGCTACTTGCCCAAGAACACGACATCCAAAATACAGCCGCTTGATCAAGGCATTATTGCAACCTTTAAGATGAACTTTCGGAAAACAATGATACATCGAATAATCACAAGTGAAGATTCTGTTATATCATTTTTAAAGAAAATGAATCTAAAAGAAGTTTTTTATATTGGTGGCGAAGCTTGGGAAGCGGTCACACAAATGTGCATTGTGAAATGTTGGCGAAACATAACAGGTGCACGTCCTGTGCCGGCTGACGCCGAACTCGCCAGTGACAGTGAGGACGATGCTGATTTTGAGGGGTTTACGGAGGAAGAAGTCGCCGCCGCAAATCAGTTACTTACAAACTATGTGAACGAAGGCCTCACAGAGCAGGAAATTGCCAATGCCGAACGAGTCATGGAACCGTTCATTGATACGGAAAGTGGGGCTACAATTGACTCTTGGGTCGATGGGGACAGCAGCTGTCCTACTCATGAACATATGGCGGACTCGGAAATCATACAAAGCCTTACAAGTGAAAATACTGATCTGGATATTACAGAAGACGATGAGGATGAGGAACCAGAACCGCCACCAAAGATCACTGAGGCGCTGGTGGGATTACAAACAGGACTTCAATTTCTAGAGTCAGAAAACGTCAATTATATAACAATCCTACAATTAAAAAGAATCATTGAAATCGTGAAAAAAAAGAAAAGAGAAGCACTGAAACAGACAACACTTGATAGGTTTTTTCAAGTGTAATCTCCAGCTGGTTTTATTACAGTATGTTCAGTTCAGAATGTTTTGTTTTGTACAGTTGTTACATGAGCACAGAGTGCATTACACGGTTTTCAGTATGTGCTGTATTTACAGTGCATACTATAGTATACAGTACAGTACTGTATGTGTTTTGTGTGTGTTCAGTACTTTATTTACAGTACAGTATTTATGAGAAATGAACAACACGACAATTGGTGTTTTAAATACAGTACTTTATTGTTCAATGCATCAATAAATGTGTTAATACTGTACGATTGTGCATTTTCTGTATTTTTCATTCTACTGTTGATGTTTTAAACACACACTTACGCACACTTACGCACACTCACGCACACTCACGCACACTCACGCACACTCACGCACACTTACGCACACTCACGCACACTCACACACACTCACACTCACACACACTCACACACACTCACACGCACTCACACGCACACTCACACTCACGCACACACACTCACACACACTCACACACACTCACACACACACACACACTCACACACACTCACACACACTTACAGACACTCACGCACACTTACGCACACTCACAGACACTCACACACACTCACACACACCCACACACACTTACGCACACTCACGCACACTCACACACACTCACACACACTTACACACACTTAGACACTCACAGACACTCACACACACTTACACACACACTCAGACACTTACACACACTCACAGACACTTACACACACTCACACCCACATACACACACCCATATACACACACACACTTTCTCTCCCATATATACATACACACACACACTCTCTCACTCTACACAGACGGGGGGTGGG
The DNA here is from genome assembly GCF_040206685.1 of Ascaphus truei. Lineage (NCBI taxonomy): Eukaryota > Metazoa > Chordata > Amphibia > Anura > Ascaphidae > Ascaphus > Ascaphus truei. Next base: position 513,006,916 of record NC_134483.1, read on the forward strand.
GTCGGAGCAGAGGAAAGGCCGCGACCAGCACCACCACCCGCTCCCCCCCCCTCCTCCCGCGCAGGCAGCGGGAGCACCGGGGACAGCGGTGGGGAGAAGAAACCCCCCGCTACCACCTCCATGCAGGCAGCGGGAGCACCGGGCACGTGGAGGGATCTGAGGTAAGCGGCGACCTGAGGGACATCCCCGCTCCCATCTCCTGCCCCGCGGCCTGTCCCGCGGTGACAGGGGGAAGCGGGGACAGGAGGGACATCCCCGCTCCCATCTCCTGCCCCGCGGCCTGTCCCGCGGTGACAGGGGGAAGCGGGGACAGGAGGGACATCCCCACTCCCATCTCCTGCCCCGCGGGCTGTCCCGCGGTGACAGGGGGAAGCGGGGAGCGGAGGGACATCCCCGCTCCCATCTCCTGCCCCGCGGGATGAATATGCGCTAAAGCGGCGGCCATTTTTTTTCCGCGACCCCGTTAGTAACGCGGTGGTCTCGGGGTGGACCCCGAGACCCGCGTTATAACGGGGTTTAGCTGTATATACAAAAATATAAAAATTAATGACTGTGATATATTTACAATAGTGTATTTATCCCCTTTGCACCTCAGTATCTTTACACCACTGATTAATAGGTTGAGCGGTAGGGCAACTGTCTGCATGCATTTGGAAAACAAGAACAAATAGGGAACTTACAAATTAAATGGGGATAAATTAGGAGAATCCTTGATGGAGAAGGATTTAGGTGTGCTTGTAGACAGTAGGCTTAGCAATAGTTCCCAAAGTCATTCAGTAGCTGCAAAGTCAAACAAGATCTTATCTTGCATTAAACGGGCAATGGATGGAAGAAAAGTTAACATATTTATGCCCCTTTATAAAGCATTAGTAAGACCACACCTTGCATATGGAGTACAATTTTGGGCACCAATCCTAAGAAAAGACATTATGGAACTAGAGAGAGTGCAGAGAAAAGCCACCAAATTAATAAAGGGGGTGGATAATCTTATTTGTGAGGAGAGGCTAGCTAAATTAGATTTATTTACATTAGAAAAGAGGCGTCTAAGAGGGGATATGATAACTATATACAAATATATTCTGGGACAATACAAGGAGCTTTCAAAAGAACTATCCATCCCAAGGGCAGTACAAATGACATGGGCTATTACCTTAAGGTCGGAGGAAAGGAGATTTCACCAGCAGCAAAAAAAACAGCTCTTTACAGTAAGGGCAGTTAAAATGTACAATTCATTACCCATGGAGACTGTGATGGCAGATACAATAGATATCTTAAAAAAAGGTTGGACATCTTTTTAGAAAGGAATGGTATACAGGGATATACCAAATAAGTAAAAATGGGAAGGATGTTGATCAAGGGAGTAAACTGATTGCCAATTCTTGGGTCAGGAAGGAATTTATTTTTCCCCTTAGGAGATATCATTGGATGATATGTCACTGGGGTTTTTTTTTTTGCCTTCCACTCTGGATCAAAATACTGTAAATACAAATATAGGATAAAGTATCTGTCGTCTAAATTTAGCATAGGTTGAACTTGATGGACGTACGTCTTTTTTCAACCTCATCTACTATGTAACTATGTAACTATGAAATGCGGTGATCTAGTGTCCATGCATAGGATTTAAAATTTCCCAGTTATAGTACAAGTGCTGAGAACTTATTTGAGGTCTTCTGGGGAGATCAAAGTAAATTGACAGTTGACTTACAGTAGGGATAAGATGTCCTTCATGTATTGGAGTAGATAAACATAACAAAGGCTATGTTAAAGGCTACATCATCATCATTTATTTTTTAAGTATAAGCCTCCACTTAAGGGGGCATTGCAATACTTTATAGTCAGTTTGAGAACAACTACAATTAAATATACAGATATAAAATATTTATTAAGCAAGAAATGCTTAAATTAAATTTGATCCATGCTCGGTTACATGTATTGTACTGTAAAGGAATTTGTATGTGATTAAATTGGTCTCCCCAATAAAAAAAAAAACATATTGGGATTAGTGGAAAATATATTGGTGGAAAATATAGAGGTCTATGTATGAAGCAAGGGGTCTGTGTTGAAATATTAGCATTAAAAAAATTAGGCACTTTTATTTGTTGAAATCGTGACATATTTAATAAAAGTGTTTATTTTGTTGTAAAATGAAGCACATGCATACTGCTGCGTTTAAATCGTGCGCCAAAATCACTACTCACGTCAACTTCAAGGGAATGGAGAAAGCCATCGCAGAAAACCTTCAAGAAAAGTAACGCAAGCTGCACATTTCCTAATATCATATATCAGCACGAAGATACATATGTATGTACCTCCACCCCAACCTTCTCCAACGTGCTCTATTTCATGAGCTGTATGTCAATATCCCATCACAAAACAATGCAGATGCACATGAAACTGCCGCAAATATGATTATATAGATGCCATAAATTGTAAGTATTTTTCGACATGAATAAACCCTTTGTGCTATATATTAGGACTTGATACATACATCGTTTTTTAATCAACAAGACAATAACTTCACAAATGTGATTACTGTAAAAGGAAATTCTAAAACTTTCACTAATATTGTTACAAATATAGGAATTTTATGGTGGCACAAACAAAACATTTTGGGATACCTCATCACCTTCAATGGTTATAATTTCTTTTGCATTTAATGTTGTATTTTTTAATATATGAGACAATAGATTGGACATATTGCTAAATCCTAATGAAGTATTAAAATGTTATTTACATATTTAAAGTAAAATGTTCCATTTATTTTGTAGTTGCACCAGCTTCAAGATCTGCATCCACTCCCCAAAATCATTTTAGAATACAGACAGGTAAATCAGTTCATTTTCATATTTTTTAGAATTTAGTCTGGAAATGTACTGTTGGTATTCTGGATCGATTCCTACCTGATCCATTTCACTTTATACTAGTTTTGTCCTGATTGAGAGTTTAATTTATCTTCTTTCTTCTAAACAGATACCTTGAATTGTGCAGTTTATTGGATATAATTATTTCTTGAGATCTTTTTAAATCAGTATACCCAATATTAAAACTAGGTTCACTGATCTGTAATTGCCAGGTTCACCTTGCCTTCCGCACTTTAGTCCATATCTATCTTTTATAGTCCTCTCAAACCATTCCTGTTGACAGAGACTGGTTGAACATATCTGTCAATAGTATTACAAGTATTTAATTTCAATATTCTTTGGTGAATGCTATCTTCCCTCATTGCATTGTCTGCTTCCACTTGAACAAGTTTCTATAAGGCTTCTTTTGAAAATGTACTTCACATTCATAAATCTGTGAACACAATAAATATTTAGTTTAACATTTTAATAAGCATTTACAGGCTTTCTGCTAGAGATGTACAAACTGTTCGACATAGTTTGCGAACTACAGTATGTGAAAGTTGTAGTTTATTTTGTCTGCGAAAAATTTTATGAAATTGTTAGCATTCCTAAACAATTTGCCAAACATTCACAAACAATATGTCTTGTAATTTGCTAAATGTACTTAATTTTACTTACTGCTGAGACGATAAATATGGGACGCAGTAGACCACCACAGAGTCACTCACTCTACTGTGCTACTGGGTGGTAATTACAAGAATTCCCACATCAAGGAGTTTGTTCTTCTGGTGGACGCCCATGTGATTCCATGTGATTCCAATGGTTTCGCGTAGGGGGATAAAACACCAACCCGAGGCTTATCACTGAGATGTCTAGCGGAGACCCTGCTGTGCTCCTGCACCTGACCTTCCACAGGACCTTCCTCACTAAAGGTCACTAGCAGAGCCACCATTACTACCACCAATGTCAACCTCTCCAGCAACGACTGGCGCACTTTACCTAGTTGGGCTTCCAGCAGTTACGTCACTGACAGTCATACTCTAAACTACTGTCCTACCCATTCCTCCTTCCTGCAGTGCCTCCTCCTGACCCTTCACAATCACATCAACACCACCTGCTGCTGGTTCCTCATCCCAAGCTGGAGCAGATGAAGCAACAGCAGTAGAAGTGCTGCTTGGGCTAGGACATTAAGGGGTTCAGCTGATCTAGAGTCAGGGACAGTGATTCAACAGGGTGAACTGTTACTAGACACTGGTCCACAATCACTGTCACCACCCTGAGAGGCTGCGTCTGTACACAACACATGCTACTGTATTTCCTGCTTAGACATCTGTTGAAAGAGGTATGCTTGGACAAATGAAGCATCAATACATTCTGTCACTAGTGAGACAGAATCAGTTGAGGATGATGACAAAGATGAGACTGCTGCTCTCCAACATAGAAAGAGCCACCAAATCATCACACTCACTTCCTCTAAGTCAGAGCTACTTCCAAAGAGTGAAGTTGAGGAAGGTGGAATAATTACCTCTTCCAAGCTCGACTCGACCATAATACGGGCTGAACAGATGCAGAAGTTTCCTGTAACATGTACTACTGGTATCAGCGGAAGCAACTGGGGCACATCTGCCGCTGCCAACGTTGTTGTGTCTGCTGCTCTGACTGAGCCTCTAGAGCTGTAAAAATCCCTCCGTTTATAGGTGTGGCAGCAAAACCTCTCCTACCACTGACAGAATGCCTTTCTATCTCCCTGCCTGCCTAACACCCAGCTACCCTGCTCCCTCTCGCAAACAACACTGACAAAGGGGGTGGGGCTGCAGGCACTCTTTGAAAAAATTTTAAAAAGTAAAAAAATGTTGCAAACATCTAATTTTTAATATATTTTTTTTAAAGTAGCCGGGTTAGGATTTTGCCACTTAAAAATGGCTAAGTAGCAAATGTTTTACAATTTCGATAACTTTCGGTGCTAATTTTTGTAAAAGTTTAAAAAAAAAATACCTGCAAACCAAATTGCGATATGTTCCTCACCTCTACTTTCTACAGTCATTTTCTTATCTTTCTAGTGTAGTTCTCTGGATACACTGTATGTACCTTTATGTTTTTGTGGAGTGTATAATATGATTTATTTATTATCCCATAGGAAATAGTGGTTGTATTGGCTAATGAATACGTATTCTGCTGTATGTATTAAAATAATTTGGGAATTACTTTTTTTTCTCTCCTTTTTTTTAGATACAAAAAATAAAATCAACTTTTGTAGATGGACTTTTATCATGCATAAGCAAGGTAACCATGATATAACTAATAGATATGAATAATGGAACCATGAAGTATATTTATTTTTTCGTTTATTGTTTGCAACATTTACAAGTAGATTTTCTGGATGGGGTTAGATTGCAGAATGTGCTGATCCAAAGGGAAATATAACAACAGTTATTAATACTGATAATTGTGTTAGTAGTCTATGAACATCCCCTGGTCCCTTGGAAACAAAATTAAATAACAGAGAATACATATCCTAGCCAGATAAAGTGTGAACTTGCCGCACTCCAACCCACAATCAACTACATTTCTTGTAGCCCCTGACTACTGAATAATCTATTCTTCAGCTCACCAAACTGTTTTGTCATTGTTAGTGAAACAAAATGCACATTTCTTTAAAAGTTCTGTCCTCTTCAAATGCTTTCTGTGTTTGTTGCCATTGCATGCCTGATTAAGTATATTAAAGCTTTAATTATATTAGCAAATGACCTTGATCTACAAACTATGAAAAGCAGCAGGTGATAAAATATGCTACATTTTGGGAAAAACTACCTTTTATTTATCAACCAGGCAGTACTCTACTTGTTACTTGAGGGTACATTAGGTTATGAAATTGCATTACAAATGATGAGTATTCAGCCAATTCAAACATTGTTATTTTAAATGCAAGAAGCTGGTCACAACAATTTCTGTCAACACACATACACAGTTTCAGGAGTATCAAATGAATGGATTCATTGATTGTAATTTGATTGTAGTAATCGTTCTTAAAGAAACATTAGCATTTTTTTACTCCGTAACCAAAAAAGCTGATCCTGAGGTTGTCCAATTTCCACTTAATATACAGCACCCTTCTCTTTTTCAGGATTTGTATTTTTTTTTAAACACAAACTACTGACAAAAATACTATAATACTAAATTTGTGTAGCTGTTTTAGTCTCCCTGGTTAAAGCTGTCGTTTTTTTTTTTCATGCTGTTTTGTTTGTGACGTTCTGAGGAAGGAACCCATGTGAGTTCTTAAATGTTCACACACAATTTTTTTTTTTTTTAGAATTTCCATGTTTAAACAATGACAAATATTTTAACCTGTTTAGCATTCTGCCATAAACATGTTGGTCAAAGAATAAGGATAAAATGGGGCCGCTGACATTGACATGGACATTCATCTTATGTCCATCACAAACCTTAGGGAACGTTTCTTAACTTACTGTTATACACCCAGTAATGCAAAGTTTATTACCTACTTTAACTTGTATATACAATTGTTAAAATAAATAATTTACAGCTAAGGTGTAATTGTATTGCATTTTATTCAATGTAAATATATTAAATAATAAAAATCCCACTGTTTTCAATTAGGGTTGTGTGTCTTCTACGTGGAATCATACAGGAACAGTGAGTGGCAGACTTTCAGCAAAGCACCCTGTAAGTTGTCTTTACAGATAGGAAAGTCAATTTAGGCCCAAACTTACTAAGCAGCAACTAAGGAAAGGGTTCTTTACAGTAAGGGCAGTTACAATGTGGAATTCATTACCCATGGAGACTGTGATGGCAGATACAATAGATATGTTCAGAAAAAGGTTGGACATCTTTTTAGAAAGGAAAGGTATACAGGGATATACCAAATAAGTAAACATGGGAAGGATGTTGATCCAGGGAGTGATCTGATTGCCAATTATTGGAGTCAGGAAGGAATTTATTTCCCCCCTTATGAGATATCATTGGATGATATATCACTGGGGTTTTTTGTTTGCCTTCCTCTGGATCAATATACTGTAAGTATAGATATAGCATAAAGTATCTGTCGTCTAAATTTAGCATAGGTTAAACTTGATGGACGCATGTCTTTTTTCAACCTCATCTACTATTATTTATTTATTTATTTATAAAATATTTTACCAGGAAGTAATACATTGAGAGTTACCTCACTATGTAAGACATCTTTAGTGCCAGAGAACACTTTACAGTCATTTAAATGAATGGTGTAGCACCGCTTAGTAAATATGAACCTCAACATAGTAAGTTATCATTGTATTACATATTATTGACGAAAATAAACTTCACATCCACCCTTTCTGCAATTGCGGAAGGAATTGTGTTACAATTAAATCTACCAATGAAGCAAGATCCATATGTAAAATATGAGCAACATTGAGCTTTCATTTTCATGTAGTGTTCTAAAGCAAGTATAGCTATTGGGAAATGGGGTTATGGGGCTTATTCTAGTAGCTCTGAAGTGGTTATTGTCAAACCGCATGGGTTGGCATGTTCACAAGAAGCGGAATGAAATGCGAGCAGAAACAGTATTCTCTATTGCAAATCACTTCTTCTAAACCGCTTCTAATACAACGTGACAAATCGCGCGGACAATACACACGGTTTGTACTTGCTTTAGAAGCAGTATGGCCAAAGCTAGTGCTAACTCCATTCCCAGTTTTGCTCTCATGGGTTTTGCTCTCTCAGCGAAACCCATATGTCAGGCTCTAGATGTAACTCGCAATACCAATCTCACCACCCTTTGGATGGTGTTAAAACAAATGCAAGTTTTTAGAAGCGGGTTGCATAACGGAGCTGTTAGAACAGTAATTGTGGGCAAAATAATGCGAGTTTGAGACTTTTTTTTGACAAACCGAACAGATTGTCAGAGCAAGAGGGAAACCGCTTTTAAAAAAGTGGTTTGGACACTTCCAGAGTAGCAAAGCATGCCAATCCGCTTCTAAAGTGCACTTTAGAAGCGACTTGTCACACTTCAGAGCTACAAGAATAGGCTCCTATTGTATATTTCATGCACATCAAATTGAGTTTTTCTCTTCCTGGCAGATCTGTTAGTCAGATATGTTTATGCCAGCTGCAAACATGGGGGATTTTGTTAACTCAGGTAAAAAGGAGATAAATGATAGCCTTAGATTCTGAGCTTGATACATCCCATTGTTATATATACTGTACATGTCTTGCAGCTACTCCCTAAATACTCCTACTGTACTGGACAATGTAAGCGTTTTGCAAATTGACAGTAAGAGACACGTTCAATTGTGCTCTTAGCAACACTTTAACTCCCCCAGAGACTACAGTGTCATGATGGGACATTAGTTGAAGTGCGATTACATATGTAGTTATTCTCTTGATTAGAGCTGTGCAAAATTATCACCTAACATTACAAATCATGCGAAATTGGCCAATTTGTTTTGCGAATAGTTTTGCAAACATTTATTTATTTCTCCAAAATTTCACACAGCTGAGAAATCCAGACCCTGAAATAAAGCTTTTGCTTGGAGGAGAGGGAAATGGCGAATTGAAATATGTAGATAAGCTCATTTAAATATGCAGAGACTTATATCAGTTGTGTTTACAGGTCTCTCTCCATATGTTGTACAAATGAGTGTTTTAGGAGCTATATAAGTCAATTTGTACTCTGCTAATCCATATACAGTAAGTGAATGAGCGCTTACATTTGTCTCTGTCTCTATCTGTCCTGCCCTGTCTCACCCTTTCCAGCAAAAGCCCTATTTCAGGGTCTGGATGTCTCAGTATTGCACATTTTGTTTGCTAATTCCTGCAGTAGCCAAGACTGGTTTTGCGAACTTTTTTTTAGCCTGGTAAGATTTGCCAAAATATCACGCAAATGTAAAAAAGATTATGAGCACAGTTGAAACACTTTCACATATTTCTACTGTTGATTGCAGCTGAGCACAATCGGATACGTTATTCTGACCACATTTTTCACTGTTTATTCAGTATTTATGTTTGTAAACAGAAAAGCTAAGAAACATATTTGCAAATTCAGGGGCCTATTCACTAAATTATATTAACGGCGAGCTTATGCTGTCTATGTATACTATAGATAACTTACAGTAAATTGCTAAACAATTTTACCATGTGTACCCTGTAATGCATGTCAAATGTTACAACTGATTATATTTCCATAAAAATTATTTTTACTGTTCTGTGGATGTTCAGCAAGTGGTGTCTTTGGAAACAAAAAACTCATACTATACAATAAGTGCTGAATTAGTTAAAGAATACCTAACGTAATGACATACAGAAAATGCATGTTGCAGCAGTTCTAGCATTGATTTGGCCTTTGCGTAATAGTACAGCATGGCAAAGTCATAATGATTACTATTTTAAAATCACATCATCAATATTGCTTCTCTAGGATATAAAGTAGTTCTATATAGTAGTAGTATAGTTCTCAACTCAGATCAGTGGTACAGTTTGTGAAAGCGTAGAAATAATATCAATGAGTCAAGGGTTCAAAGTATCAACGTGAGTTTATCTGCACCAAGGTACAAGTGAGAGAGAATTCAAAAATGAACTCATGCCTCTGAAAACATATTGCTTGGTATCACATTTTTATACATTTCTAAATGAGTAATACGCCCCTTAAGGGGGCTGGTTTAGAGATAAAAAAACAATATGATGACTTATACAAAAATCCTTATTAATACATAAATATGCTTCACATGCTCTATTCTTATCCTATATATCACCGCAATGTGGGCCCCTTAACTTCTTGATTTAAGGAGTAACCCTGTTAGCCCTTTTGGGTGTATCAGCTAGATAACAGAAATTAAGGTCAGCAAAAATGTCTAAGGCAGGAAAAAACTCTTATGAATGCATTATTTGAATTTCATGACTAGTAGGAATAATACAAGGGCCAGTGCAGCCAGGAGCGATACTCTGCAGCATATCAATCATTCACAAATAAACAGATATACATACATTCAAACACTCAAAGTGGCTACTGCGCCAAAATGGTGGTGATAATAGTCTCTCTTCATATAGCCTGAGCCACACACATTATCTCAATCTTCACAAGTTACATTGGTGTGAGCTAACAAAGATACATACTGTAGGTGCATATTTACTGTTCAGGAGAACAGAAGTGAGTCAGTATCTGGTACACTCTACTCCAGGGGATTGTAAGGGCCCTGAGACAGCTGACAGGTTTTGATTCTACGTATCTGTGGCTTAGTTAGTGTCCGTCAGCTGCCCTTTGTGGGAGAGAGGTGCACAATCAGGCTGCTGTTGCTCCGTGGAGATTTAAAACAGAACCGAGGAATCATCCAGTGCCTGAGCCGCTGAGCCTCGGATACTATGATATATAACCCACGGCTGCAACACCCTCTGGAACTTGGACCTGGAATCCCTCAAAAAACTTGCCATTCTCGCCATTTGGAGAATAGACCATATTTTGTTTTTAATGCATCCCATAGAGGGGAGGTCTGGTTTCATCCAGTGTAAGGCTGTGGCGCATGTAGTCGCCATCACTATGTTTAAGATCAATTTATATACTTGTTGATCAAGGTCCTGGGAGGGCATGTTTAGTAGGCACAACCACGGGTTTAGTCTCCATATGAAACCTAGTACATTTTGGATGTCCCGGGGGAAAATCTTCGAGAGTCGCATCAGGATTAAATACCATCGGGATTGGACCTAGGGAGAAGGGGTTTTAATGGCAATGGGGTGCAGAGGGAGAGTGACGGGTGAGGATAGATAGATACACACCTGTCTTTTGTCAGTGTATCAGTTCTGTACTTTACATTGTGCAGGATTTCTTATGGCTGTGCACTGATTTAGATGTTACAAATCGCTTATCAATGCAACCAAGTTAAAAAATTAAATTTTGTGGAAATTGAGAAAGTGAGGCTTAAAGTCATATTTTGCAAAACAATGCTGACATGCCACAGATCAGTATGCTCATTCTCTTCTGTATATTTCCTTATCACGGTTACACTTTCTATCTAGCAGTACTGATTTATATGCAGTGTAAGTTATACAATACATAACTGATATAAACACATCTACTTGAAGTCTTTGACAAGTATATTTAAATATCAAATAAAAAATTGCCATAACTAAATATTATGCTTTTTACTAGGCAATTATAAAATATGATGTTTGCTATTTTGTTTTGCAGAACATCCAAGGTGTTCCAAGGCTACCTGTGCAGATTACAAAGCAGCAATGTATACAAGGTAAAAATAGATTTTTATAGATATTTCCTGTTAAAAGTGACATTAGATTTGGATTTGTAAAACCTACTTTGGTAGATGGTGTTAGGAGTTTGAAATTGACAAATTGGTACCATACAGTATGTACCAGTTAAAACTCAAAGGTTACAGTGCAGTTCTGGGGGATACATTGATGGGAGGGGTACATAATAATGGGTACAATACTCCTTAGAAGGGTAACTAAAAAGATGCAAGGTACAGTGTACACTAAAATACCTACTGTATGAGGAAGTTACAGTATATTATATGTACAAACTGGGAGAAAAGATTGTGTGCTCAATGTAATTTGCAGAAAATTGTGTGGACCAAGATATAAAGCAAGAGTGTTTAATTAATTGGAAAAATTAAAAGTAATTGGCTTGACAAATGTTTCTCTGTATGTTTTATACCAGACAAAGAAAATGAAACCATAACAATTAATCCTAGGTCTATGTTTATATCTGCCAAAGGATGTACATTCTTAGCAGCAGGTAAGGCACATTGATCAATGTGCAATACAATCTAACAACGTAATAATTGTTCCACTTTACCAGTTATCTGTAAAATCTAATTTATCATGTCCAGTGAATAAAGTAATGAAATTAAGTTTGATTAAGCACCACATAATCGTCAAGTTTTCAGAGCAGATATTTTATGTATCCTTTTTTAAAAATATATTTTTAGACTTATTATTTGACATACATTTCTATAATGTACATTTGTTATCATTCATTCTAATAAGCAGTGGTTGACAAATCACCAAAAAATCTACTCGCCACACAAAAAAATCTACTCGCCACCTAGTACCAAACGTGTGCTGCTTGGGCCAATATTTACTCGCCCGGGGGTTAAATCCACTCGCCCGGGGCGAGCAAATGTATAGGTTTGTCGAACACTGCTAATAAGATTAGTATTCTATGGTCAGGAATACCTGCGAGTTTTTTTGGGTTCTTTGGGCTATTTGTTATGTATTGTATGTAATTGGATGATCTGTGAGCTGCAAGTGACATGCAGAGGGTGCCTGTTACTTTCTGCCTGTACAACTAGTGTAAATAGTGCAACCACAGGAGAGCTCTCTCTCTCTCTCTCTGCATCTCCTCTCTCCTTCTGAGTGCTTCAAGTTCTCTGAGTTCCCTCCCTTCTCTCATTATATTAAAATATGATTATTGTATTTTATTGTAAAATTGTAGATTGTACATAGTTGTTATATTTTAATATGAATGTTTATGTGATTGCACTAATTATTAATTTTACAGCTGATTCAAGTTAAAACAAGTTAAAATCAAGTTAAAGTTTTCATACTCTCATACGTTTTAACAAACATTGGGAGTGTGGAAATATTTAGCAATTTTGGTGAAAGCCTATTTGGTAAGGTCACTGATAAATGTAAAACTGTAAATTGGATCAAATGTTTTACACACACACACACACATGCACACACGCGCTAAATAATCTACCTCTATGAACCTATATTGGATAATAAAGTGCTCAGTGAATAATGTATACAGAAATGTATCAATAGTGTATAAATAATATTACATTGATGACTAATTGTGTCAACAAATCTATTATGTAAGCGGGCAAATGCCCAACAGTGTGTGACCAATAGTATTAAAACAATTGTAATGAGCAATGCTATAAATATAAACAATGCCCTGAGTTTCAAGACTGACAAAGTAGATAAATAAAAATACTATCAAGAATCCCAGCTGCCTCTATAAGGTAAACCAAACCCTAAATCTAAAAAACACAAAAGAATAGAAGTGCTCAGTACAAATATAATAGCGAGGTCAATACTGATATTATATACCGTATATTCCGGCGTATAAGACGACTGGGCGTATAAGACGACCCCCAACTTTTCCAGTTAAAATATAGAGTTTGGGACACACACACACACACACACACACACACACACACACACACACACACACACACATCAATATATACACAAACACACACATCACTATACACACACACACACACACATCACTATACACACACACACACACACACACACACCACTATACATATATATATACACACACACATCACTATATACACACACACACACACACACACACATCACTATACACACACACACACACACACACACACAACTATACACACACACATCACTATACACACACACACCACTATACATATATATATATACACATACACACACACACACACACACACACACACATCACTATATACACACACACACCACTATATACACACACATCACTATATATATATATATACACACACACACACACCACTATATACACACACATCACTATATATATATACACACACACACCACTATATACACACACACACCACTATATATATATAAACACAGACACCACTATATACACACACACACATCACTATATATATATATACACACACACACCACTATATAACCACACATCACTATATATATATATATATACACACACACCACTATATACACACACATCACTATATATATATATATATATATATATATATATACACACACACACCACTATATACACACACATCACTATATATACACACACACACACACACACACACACACACATCACTATATACACACACCACTATATATATATACACACACACACCACTATATATATACACACACACACATCACTATATACAGACACATCACTATATACAGACACATCACTATATACAGACACATCACTATATACAGACACATCACTATATACAGACACACACACACACACACACACACACACACACACACACACACGTGAAAGTACTACTGTACTGCATGCTCGGCTCCCCACGCTGCGGAACACTGGAGGAGTAAAGACAGGAAGAGGAGGGCTTGTGTCTGTGTGCAGAGACGCCCCGCCCCCTCTGCAAGCACAGGGAAACAGCAGCAGCACGGAGCTTCTGTCTGCCACTGCTCTGCCCCCAGGTTTCGCCACACAGGCTGCGCCCCCCAGTCGGCGTATAAGACTATACCCGGCGTATAAGACGACCCCCGACTTTTGAGAAGATTTTCCTGGTTTAAAAAGTCGTCTTATACGCCAGAATATACGGTATATTATATTTTAGAAATTAACTATAGGTATACATGTGATTTTGAATGAACACAGATCACAATAATATAAACAATTAAAACATTTGAACAAATCCAATGGTCAAAGATTGGACAAATGCTTCAAGTCCTAGGAGATGGATATAGATAAGAAATCTAAAAAACACAGCTAAAGAAGCGAAGTAGAGGTTGTTAAAAATGTGATTCGTTATAGCAGGGGGGCACAATCTTTTTCCTCTGCGCTTCCCTGCAGGTTTTCCCCCTCTCCTCATTTGACGCCGCGTCACCAGGAGCGTCTGAATCAAGGTAAGTAAGGTTTACAGAGGCCCTGCAGCTCCCGCGGCATGAATTTAAATGCATTCGGGAAGCGTGCGGCGGCTTCTGTAAACCCTGCGCTCCCCTGTAGCGAATCTCGCGCCCCCACTTTGCGCACCGCTGCTTTATAGTCATATCTAGACTACAGCAAATAAATTGAGATTAGTCAGAGATTATAACTTTTAGATTTAGATATTGTTATTTTTTTTGTTGCAAAGTCACAAAACATGACAATGCGTAGGGTTAGTCCTTTGTACACTTTTGGAGTAGTGTAGGGTTGGTACGGTGGCCTCAAACAGTCAAAAGGGTCTTTTTGTCTTTTTGAGGCTACCGTACCAACCCTACACTACTTGTGAGATCCTGATTGGCTGAGGCGGCTGAACCGGCTGTTACGCGCCGAATACACGAGGGACTCCGATCGCGGGTGAGAGACGCTGACGGGGGAGACTGGCACATGTGTGTACTGACACGCTAAGCAGCTGATTCGGGAGGAGGGTTGAAGTGTACCCAAAGTCACTTCTTGCTTGCATACCAGTGGGGAAAGTGTGAGTTCTTTTCCTTTCCCCTCTGTGTTGTTTGTTACTTTCAGTAAAATGTTAATGCACTATACCCCATCGATGGGGTAATCCTCATTGCTGAGGCCCCTTAGTTTCATGTGCTCCGCCGGCTGCAAGGGTTGGTGTTGGAGATGTTGATTGTAGAATCCTCTGTACACAATGGTCACTTGTGACCCGGTGTCCAGCAATGCCGATGAATAGACACCATCCACAATGATTCGTATGATGGCGGCGAGTGCCACCCGACCGTAAGCGTCCAATGGTGTGGTTCCATTGTTGGGGCTTGGCTCGGGAGAGGTTTTGGCAGGTGCGGCAGGGTTTTTTGGCCGTCTGAGCCCTGCAGATCATTATGCTAGGATGGGCATTTCTAGTGGGGAAGTTTTTTTTCACTGGGCAAGTCCGTGATAGATGAACCTTCTGGCCACAGTGGTAGCAGATGACATTACTGAGGTTCCCTCCGGTTCTATAGGCAGGGGATGCTCTCCCGGATGTCCTGGACTGGGCGATTGGCGACTGGGGAGGAAGACCCTCTTTAGTGCTGTAGGTCTCTTTGACCTTCGGTGCATACGCCCCCTTGGCCTCACCCTTGAGGGGTTCTTTGGTCTTTTTAGGGGCATGGATGTGTTGCTGAACTTTGTGCTTTCTGATGTGCCGCATCAAGTCCACGTAACTAGGGGATACGGTGGTGGCAGGAGCGGCCCGCATCAGAAGGGCTACTGGGTAGGAAGGTAGTGATCCCTTCAGCAATTGTTTGAACCGGTACTGGTCCACCACTGCGGCCAAAATGATTTTCTTAGAGAGCAGTGTCCACAGGGATAGTTGGAGCCTGCAGACGAATGCAGACAATTCTTCTCCCTCCTTTTTGCGGAGAGTCTTGAACATCGTCGTCTTCGCTGGTGTAAGATTGGGTTAAGAGTTCCACTAACTCTTGAGCGGTAACATCTCCCTCGTTGTCTGGTGTATCCGTACCAGTTGAATGGCCGGGGGTCGGAGTCATTCGACCAGCCTCTGTCGCTTGGTGGCATCTGAGCAAGACCACTCGTCTATCACATGAAGAGCATGCTCTCGCCAGGTCTTTAACCCTTCTTCTCCTAAGGGCGTGGGCACTATCACGGTGAAGGCCTTTAGCTTTCTGTAATTTTGCGACTATGAGGACATAGTTGGGGCCCCCACTAGTTGCGGTAGGGTCATTCCCAATGCAGAGCCGCCACTTGATAAGCGACCATCATTTCCAGTCCATGGACTAGGGGTGGGTGACTGTGGGGGACTCCCGGCCCAGCTGAGGGCCCATTGCACAGCACTTGGGGTGAAGGTTACCTGGGGTATGGGTAAGTTTACCCTATTTGGGGTACTGGAGACTGGCATAGTAGTCGGCCATCTCCCGGTGAGAGGGGGAAGGCGGATATTGCGGCTTGAGAGGGGGACTCTAAGGAGAGTCCTGAGGTGAACATTTCCCAGATCTCTATTAACTCAGGATATATGAGCGGGTAGCCTTCGGGCGGGGCCTCTGGAGTAGGGAGAGTTTGTGGGGCATCTACCTGGTATATTTCTTGATCTGCCATTAATAATATTGTGCGCCACTGAAATGTGGTGTGAAATTCTCGTCCCCTTATCCGTGCTTTTCTTAGCCCGGGAAGTCGTCTTAACTGATCCCGGATCTCTGATTTATCCACTAGAGCAGGAACATTCTCTACGGCGACTACGTGGCTCTGGGGTTCTTGGACCTTCAAGGCCCAGGCATGGACCTCCTGTCTTGAGGGCACCAGCATGATAAAGAATTGATGGATTTTAATTTGACTACTGAGTAGGGCACCCCAGGTCTGAGATCTCAGCAGCGCCTCCAATTTTAGGGCACTTTCCCCCACCCCCTGGGATATGTGTGGCTAAGGTGTGTGTGTATGGTGCGAAACCTGTGGCTCACAGGAGGCCTGAGCCTCCACTGCTGGGAACCTGGGGTGTACCTGAGTCGATGATCGGTAGCGCCTCCACCTGTACGGGATTCTACTATGTGGAATGATCCCGTTACAGGAACTCCATGCAACAAATCACACTTGTTTAAGTATAACAGTTTTACTGCACAGAATAACATATATACAATATACACAACCACCTGGTCAGGCATGACCGTACTCTAGCGATACCACCAATACCTTGACCCCACCTAATGAGATTGTTCACCAAAGTACTGAGAGCCCTTGGGCACCCAATCACCCTGTTGTCCACAAGCAGCAATCCTACCCA
Organism: Ascaphus truei; assembly: GCF_040206685.1. Taxonomy (NCBI): domain Eukaryota; kingdom Metazoa; phylum Chordata; class Amphibia; order Anura; family Ascaphidae; genus Ascaphus; species Ascaphus truei. The sequence goes on from NC_134483.1 coordinate 513,024,206, forward strand.
AATGTGTAGGTCAGCGCTGCTCACAAGAACTGATGTGTACGTTGGTGCACTTGTTGTACCTGCCCAGGCGCTCCTGTACCCGGGTATGGCGGAATGTGATGAGGATCCACTGATCCAGCGATGTCACGTAGCCTCTGCCTCTACGGTGGGTGGGTCCCACGTGGAGTGTACCCCCATATAGAATGTCTCTGTATTGCAGCTGGGTGATCTGGTCCCGGATCACCTAAGGCCAGGATGCAGCCGCGTCCTGGCTTTGTCCCTCACATTGATGCTACAGGGGCAGTGTCCCTATATCATGGGCCTGTCCCTGCAGCAACCACAAGCTGAGGGGAGTCGGGGCCTAGCCGGGGACTAAGGGGGTCTCTAGCCTAGTGCAGGGGTCACTGACACCCTGCACATGCACACCCTACCCTTGTCCTGTCCAAGCTTCGACTGGCGTGGTCTCCAGCACGCCAAATGTATCAATCTTCCCTTCCAGGGGAAGCTGCAGCCCTATTGGCTGTTGACCGGCATGTGATGTAGCACCCCCTGGGACTGCTGGGTATTGTAGTCCCCGCGGAGCACCTTGTGTCTAATGGCCACCTCTCGCTTGCCTAATAGCTCCTCTGTGCATGCGCCAAGTCTCGCACATGCGCTATTTAAAACAAGATGACGGCGCCCTTTGCCGAGAGCCGCCGGGAACCTCCGGTGATGTACTCACCTCTCCAGCAGCCGCGCACCACCTGCACACTCCCATCATCCGCCGGATGCACCTGACCCTTCCCTTCACTCTCCCCAACCTTCGCTGTCTAGCGAACCCGCGCCGGGAGGTAAGGAGCTCACGGGGGATGGGGGGGGAGGGGACCAGGGGGACCCGGGCTACACATATAAGCATACTCCACCTCCTCTTCTATTTGCTCGATCCTTCTGAAAAAGGGAATAACCCTCTAAATTAACTGCCCAGTCATGAGTTTCATCCCACCATGTTTCAGTAATGCCTATGATATCATACTGCTCCCTTGCAGCTATTAATTCAAGCTCCCCCATTTTATCTGTCAGGCTTCTTGCATTAGCAAGCATGCATTTAAGGTTTTTTTCAGCCTGTACTATTATCTTATCTGCCCCTTCCTTTCTGCACCAATTTGGTTTAGTCTTTAGAAGTTTTCGAGTAGTTTCTGTGTTTATTATGGGTGTCTCGCTGCTTGTCAAACTCGCACTTACAGTATCAGACTCCCACCTCCTAAATTCAGCAGCTTACTCTGCCACTCTTGCCTTGTTGCAAGGGAAAAAGGAGAGTTGATTCCTCAGTCTTGGTTTGATTTGGGTCATCAAATAGGTTAGTCATAGCCTGAAAAAAGTCCTCCAGACTTCCCAACAGGTGTGTCTGGACTGTTTAACTAGGATAGGACACAAGATCTCCAATCACAAGGCTTACTCACGCTATCAATAGGATAAGTTTGTAGGCATAGACGAAAAATCAGTCGGCACTGATTCAGGAAGCCCCTAAGCAACCGTCTCTCCTCAGAAAACCTTTCCGTTAGTGGTATCTTCTGCTCGCCTAAGCAAGTCTGTAGTAAGCCGGGACAGCTAGAGCTTATAAAATGTCCAGTCGGGTTTGAAGCATATTTACTTGCGCTTGTAATGTCAGAATGACACCTACAAGTTCGGCAATTGCGTTACTAGAGGGTGGTCGTCAGATTTTTCCCCTCTTTCCTAAAGACATTTTTTAGTTCTGTACACCTGACTGGTTAGTCCTCAGACACAATGGATGGCATGTAGCAAGATGATGCAGCTTGCTCCATAAAAAGAAGAGAAGATATATATGTACATCAATTTCCTCTAGTGGCAAGTTTATAATGTGTGTTAATCTTGCTTATTACATTCAACACAGACCTCTTAGGAGCAGAAGTTACAGTAATGCCTGCTAAATCTGAAAGATTTAATGGACACAGGGATAACTGCACCAGTTATAAACAACAATATTGATAATCCCGATACAATATTGCCAGAAATGTCTGCTTCCATATGTCCTTTAAAAAAAAAAAAACACTCTTCAAATTGTGAGATAAAATGCACCTTGATACATTGACGTAGTGATGTAGGGTGAAACTCATGCAATGTGTGTCATTTTTACTTAATAGGCAAAAAAATATTATTTTGCAAAGTTCTCTCTCATGGCTCCTTGATTGTGTTATTCACTTTTTGAAAGATGATTGTAAAAAAAAAAGGTATGACCCAGTATAAGTTGTATTTGCTTTGCAGCTATAAACTGGCTATGTTTACATTAAATCTGAGAAGTACGGTAACTTGTTTTGATTGAGTTGTGCAAATCCCTTAATCCCCTAATGTAACATTAGTAATGTTAGGTGATATCGTGTATAAAAAGCTTCAGAACTAAATTGTCAAGTAATTGCATTCTTTGAGTGTTTGCTGCATTCCAAGGGAACTGTTAAAACATTTTTAAAGCATTTTGGTACCTTTATAAGGATTTCTCATGATAAAGTTAATTTAGGGTTGTCTTAATTAGATATACAATTCACGAATTAATGATAAAAAGTCTCAAAGAAATTTTTTTACCATTTAGTTAAAGAGGTGCGAACTAAAAATGTATTTTTACTTTGCAGACTTTTCACAAATAGAACTGCGCATTCTTGCCCACTTTTCCAGTGATCCAGAACTCCTAAAATTATTTCAAGAAACTGAATCAACTGATGTCTTTACAACATTGGCTTCTCAGTGGTAAGTATATCATCCGGTAAAAAAAAAAAGAGACTTAAACAAAAACAAACAAAAAAACGAACACCTTTGCTTAAAATATTCTGCTCTTTTCGTAATTGTTTTAGTTAATAGAACTTTGCAGTCGTACCAAAATGTTTAGTTATTGGTGACAATAGTCAGAGCCTCTATGAACACAAAAATGGAGACTGTTGGGGTATTCATTACACTGTGATAATGTCCCAAATACACTAAGCTCCGTTAGGCTATTTAGTGTAGCCCTGACCGCAATTAACAGGTTATCCAACGTAACGCTTCTCCACTAAAGGGAATAACCTAATGTTTTGCTCCTTTACTTGGAATAGCGTAATCTTAAATGTCTCCTGCTGTTAGTGCAAATGTTGTTCTAGGAGGTGTTTCCCCTAACATCACTTATTCAGTGTTGTTATGCTACTGCAGGGAATTAACATTAGGTTATTTACAGCAGGTCTTACTTAAAGGTGACGTTACTCCTATCCAGACCCTGAAATATAGGTTTTGGGGGAGAGCGTGAGAGAGAGAGAGAGAGAGATAGAGAGATTCTATTCTTGTAAAGTACCAGGAGACTTATGAATACGTGGATAGATACCTGTGAAGAAAACTGAACACACCTGAAATTTGTGCCAGTTTGCGTCACAATTTTATTTGTGCATTTTTTACAAAAAAAATGAAGTCTCAAAACTAGTTTAAAATTGTTTGTGATTTTCTGGTATTTAAGAGAGGCCAAAATAAATCCTCTGTCTTCTTTATCTGTCCGTCCTTGCTGAGAAAGGAGAGAAGTCAAGAGTTAATATTTACATACAGTAGATATAGTTTATTGATATTTTTTGCGACGTTTTTAGTTTCACTGTAAACATGAAACTATATATAGCTTTTGAAATCATTATGGCTTCATTTTGTGTTGCACATGACATGTTGTTAGTGCATACTTTTATAGTACATATTTTTTATTTCTATCTAATACTGTACATTTGCGGGCAAGGCAATTGAGCTGTAAACCAGCAGTTATCACTAGGAAAGCTCCATTACGATTTTGTAGTCTTTGGCATTCCTCTTTGGAATATTTGTTCCAGATTGTTATAATTTAATTAATTGTTTTAATATAATTTAATTGTTATAGAACTAATAAACCAATTTAATAAACCGATTGTCAGTTTCCGCGGGAGAGCGAAATGGGACAGTGCTTGTGAGGGTTACTAGAACTATTGAAGCCTGTTGATTTTTGTAATGATGCTGTATGAAAAACTTATAAATAAATAGTACATTTAACGGCAGGCATTTTCTCTGGGTATATTCTGGTTAGTTAAGCCCTATATTATATTTGGAAGTATATTTTTAAAAAAAAACAGTTTCTACATTTATCAGAGTTGATGCGATGAAATGTAGTTTTTAATGTAAAAACACTTCTAAATCAATGTGCTAGACAGATAAATTGGCAGATCACCAACTGAAAAGTTTTTTGAGCTATAAAGAACATATGTCCCTGCACACTGTTTACATGCACAGTGATTCCAGGAAAACAAAGGGCCTGTAAACAAATCATCGCTGGAAATCTAAAGTCATTTCAAAAGCGCTTTTGATTAGCTGTTAATGATTCCTTTTGAATGGAAAACAGAAAACAATAATTTTGTTGTTGGCTTGCAGCAGGGAAGGACAACTTCAAGTATTGACTTTAATACCGCAAACAGTCCATTTTCCGGGCAACATAAATATAAATTATTTGATCTGGAATAAAAGAATTGAGATGTCAGTGAAATGCTTGTATGTCCATAAGAGAGACGCAGAATCTTGACCGTTCTGTGATGTTCAATGTTATTTGCATTGTTGCTAGATTTTTGTGCATAACACAAAAACAATAACAATCTGGATTTCAGTAAGGGCATGCTCACTTACATTGTCACATCATATTCAGATTTCATGAATACATCTAGCAGTAAACAGATATACAGAATACTGTACATCATGGAATCAAGTATTGTTTTGCAATAAAAATACATTTTTACAGAAGTCTACGAGAAAGAACATTGTAATGTAACATTAGCGTTGGGAAATGAACAGGTCCACAGGAATCCAAAGGGGTTCTGCCGTGTTATTTCAGACACATGTGGGCTTTAGTTGTTTTGCTCACTGCCAAAGGGGTAATGAAAGACATAACCATGTAGCTGCAATGATACTAGTATTTTACAATGTCAGCTGCATGCAGAAGGCTGCAAGGATGGCATTTGTGACTGGAACCGTTAAATCCAAGGCCTGTTTGTGTGTTGCCCCATTATTTAACAATGGGTGATTTTGCTCACAAAAAATGGTCTGATGACCCTTGAGGCCTATTTCCCCCCATACAAGTGCTATAGTTTTATAGTTTTTCATGTTGTGTATTTGTTGCTCAAGCACTTCTACTGAATAATCAATTACAAAGTTATTTTACAGTTCAGCACAGATCAAAGAAGTTACAAGGATCTAGCATTTGTAGCTTGTGACCAAAGGCAGTCTGATATGTCAAGCAGGACATTTTTGATGATTGTACAAGATGTGTATCAGATAAAACAGACATACAAATGTCAGAGTATCTAGGAGGAAGTTATCTATGGTAGTCTTTGATTGATTTCCGTAAAATAGAATGTGGCATTCATAAAAATCATAAAGTAACATTCACATTGGATCAGTAATTCAATATTTCACTCAGGAAGAAGGGGAAGTTTATTTACCATATAATTTCTTAAGAGGAACATATCAGTTGTAAATCTGAAAAGAAATTAAGAATGAAAAAAAAGGCCTGATTTAGAGATAAGACTGAGACGTAGTTGCAAAATATCATTGTTATGAAGATGTTAGAGCTGCAGCATCCCTATTTCAAATATTCGGCACAATGGAATTCCAAAAAACTATTCTTAAAATATTATAAACGATATAACGATGTCTTTGATTAGCTCCATTATTTATGCGCAATTATACGTCTAATGGCAAACATTGGGTTTGTACAGAACAATTACATCAGGGTTATTTGTGTGCTTCCTGAAAGGAGTACATGTCCTATAAAAACTTTTAAGAGCCTCCCAGTCTGCTCCAAGCCTGCATAGAGAAGCAAGCTCTGTAACATCATGGCAGAGGCATAAAGCAGCCAGCATGCTGAGAGGGAATTGAAGCACAAATTTAACAGAGGACGTTAAAGTGCTCATTGGGTACATTCTTGCCCATGAAGACAAGCTGTTTGGAAAGGCCTCCATGATAACCTTTTGGATGGAGAAAATGGCAATATGGAAGGCTGCCTGCAGGAAAGCCAACACAACTCACTGTGGAAAAGTTCCAACACAACGCACTGTGGAAAAGTTCCAACACAACGCACTGTGGAAAAGTTCCAACACAACGCACTGTGGAAAAGTTCCAACACAATGCCCTGTGGAAAAGTTCCAACACAACGCACTGTGGAAAAGTTCCAACACATTGCCCTGTGGAAAAGTTCAATTTCATATTTTTTATTTTTAAATTATATCTTCAAGTACTGTATGGTGACCTGTTAGTCATTTGCCCCATTGTTTACAAACCCTTAATAGACCTAATGGACATATATTTTTGTAGGCTGAATCTTAAAGGACACGCCCATTTATTTTAGGTGGGGAATACAGTTAGCATAACAACATAAGAGTTTATTTTCCCTTTGACCTGAAATTGATATCTTCCTTAACCCATTTATATAGCTTTTTTTATGATAATACAGTGTATGAATCCATTTCCATTTCTAAGATATTTACACTTACATTCTATGTCTTGCAAAGCTTTTAGGTAGTACAACTTACAACGAACGTGCATCATTTTTGTTAGTCTAATCACTCATTTTAAAAATGCATTGCTTACCAAATATTGCTTTGACACATACTGTACTGTAAATTGTCTATGAGAGCATGTTGAGAGTCTTCATCTGTCATATAGGCTTATGTTGCAGACTCTCTGCCAAAACATGTTTGGATCATTCTATTGCTAAGCTAAACAGATATCATACCATAGGGCCTCCACAGAGGCAAACACCACAGATGATCTGTGGGAATGCAGTGGGGGACATCCCGCTTTATGTAATACCAACGGAAACTCTCTCAATATATGCAACAAACTGAGGAGGACAGCCGCACCAATTTGCCCTGACAATTTTTAAACACCATGTCAGTTTTGAGCAGTATTCCAAATGGTGCAAACAGGTGAACTTGGACAGCACAAGGGGAAAGAGGGCGATTCCCAACAATTTGAGGAGAGCCAATGTAGATGACTTGAAGAAGCAGTTTAAAATGAGCACTGCCCAATTCAAGACCGCCAAAGACAGAATTAATGCAATTTTGCAGCATCAGAGGACTCTGGGCTGGTGTTTTCTGAGCGAAGAAGACACATTTATGAACTAAAAAAAGAAAGTTTTACATAAAATGTTTTTAGCACTGAAATCTTTATCCTTAACAGTCTATCTTATAACCTAGGCAAGGAGGTGTGAATGTATAATTTCACAATGTCTTACATCACTGGGCATTTACTTGCGGTATCGGCACCTAAAAAGTTACTTATTATACAAATTGGCATATATTCTGGCAATCTAAGCAAAAAAAAAAAAAAAGATATGACCAGAAAACAGGCTTATCCCCTCACAAGGCCAACGTCTTGCATAGTTTTCCTGTTCAACCCCCAAAAGTGAGAGAGAATAGATTACAGAAGACTAGGCTGAGAGAGAAAGTAAAACAGTTAGTGAGATAAGTGAAACAGCAGACTAAGCAATTTCTGAGGTTAAGCAAAATTAAGGGAATATAACAGACTTTTTATCATATATACAGTACATTTCTACCCACAATGCACTTCTATACAGAGGAAGAGTTTGATGTTATATTCCACACAGCTTTCTTCTGGAAATTTCTCTACCTGATATTATCCTTGTGATATTATCCTTCTCCAACTAATCTATAAATCTGCTGTCTTTTATCCAGTTCTTGCCAGGCGCCGATGAACCGGTCTGACACTGTGTCTACATGTTGCAGTGCCACTGTGGTAAAATAACTAGACGTTCAGGTGGAGATAAGAGACAAGAAAAAGGGCAGTTGAGAGACTATGAAAATCCAAGAGCATTACACTTTAATAAAGTAAAACCATGATTGCGGGGGCGCGAAGGGTTGTGAGAGGGTGGGTGTGGTATAAGGCCAGGCATATTTAATACAGAAGTGATAAACATCAACCAATGTCACTAATGCTTTATTGCAGAGCGATATCTATCTCCAATATACGTATAAATTTGGCTTTATTCCAGCTTTCTTCTCCATTAGTTGCCTACCCACATTAAGTTCAATTTAAATGGCGGGTAGTTTGGTGTCTTGTTTTCACTATTCCCTTGTACTGAATTTCTTCATGTCCTGATAAAGATGGGAATGAACAATTAAACGTTGATACCGTATAATAAAACAAGTGTTTTATTATTTCTAAGAGACTGGTTGTGCTACATTGTATGTGGGCCTGATATGATTTGCTGTTGCAGTAACTGCTGATGGAAGTACCTAGTAAAAAAATTACAGTACCCATGCAGTGACTCCATTGAAGGGTAACATGTGCATCCTCTGCAATAATTTATTGTGGGACTTTTCTGCTATTCTTTCATCTCCCTTATTTGTTAATTATTTTGAGATCGCAGCAAGGTGTCACTGATCAGTAAAATTGACCTAATCCGTCTCTCCATCAACAATTGGGCTGGCCAGTTGTCCAGTGCTGTGCTTCAGTAAAGTGATAAAGTTCTATACAAATCAACTTGCCCCTTTCAAAAATGTATTCCATGAGGTTCTTTACTGCTTTGACTGAACTTCCACAAATCTGTTGAATTGAGAGCAATTTGGAATAGATGTTGTGTGGCAAAAATCAGAATTTGAGGAGAACCAATGTAGATGAATTGAAGAAGCAGTTTACAATGAGCACTGCCCAATTCAAGACCGCCAAAGACAGAATTAATGCAATTTTGCAGCATCAGAGGACTCTGGGCTCGTGTTTTCTGAGCGAAGAAGTCAAATTTATGAACTAAAAAAAGAAAGTTTTACATAAAATGTTTTTAGCACTGAAATCTTTATCCTTAACAGTCTATCTTATCTAACACCTGTTTCCCCCCCCCCAATCGCAGATAGGGACCATGTGGGGGAAATCTACACTTGTGTTACCGGGTGTGGTGCGTTACCTGATAGGCTCACAGAAGGCCTGAACCTCCGCAACTGGGAGCCTGGGGTTACCTGATTCGTTGAACACTGCGCCTCCACCTGTAAGGGTTCCCACCTGAGTGGGATGGTCCTCTTACATGAACCACAATAATAAAACATGCACACAGTGTATGCTAACAACTGTTTACTATTGCTACTAATAATAACTTCGGTACCTGTACCACACAGAATAATGCATATAGCCATACACATGGACGTGGATAATATCACCACGGCTGTGCGCCGTCTGTACCTTGATGGGGATTCGTCTGCAGCCGGCAGGCCGCAGTCACTGCTTGGCGTGGCCTCCGAGTAGATAGTCTCTATATAACTCTGGGGGGTCTGAGCCCAGACCCAGTAATCAGGCTGCGCGCCACTGAGTGGCTCCTTAACTTAACTCAACCCAAACAGCTAAAGGGGCAGAACTCCTCACGTAGGGCCTGTCCCTGAATCAACCACAAACTGGGGCAATGGTAATAGTTATCTGGGGCCTCTGGGGTTAACTAGGCCTAGTGGCAGGGGCTACTGCTCCCTGCACACACACCCTAACTCACCCAGCTCCAACTGACACTCTTCAAAAAAACTGTCTTAACTGTCATCTCTCACAGCTTCACTGGTTGCCTAGGAACATGTAACTGCAGCCTCTCTTAACTGTCCCTATTCAAAACTGCCAGCGCAGGCTCCCTTGCACTCCATTGCAAATGCAGCCGCCCTATTGACTAAGCCGCAGCATGTGACAATCCCCTGAGGGATACCGGGGCTATACACTCCCCCTGGTAAAATCCCAACGGCCTCGCTTGGGTAGCAGACATATATTGAAAAATGAAATATATAATGAAAAATGCATTGCATAGGATACACAACAAATCACGTTGATACCCGAGGCCAGCTGAGTCTCATAGTGGGGTACCCCTGACTGATTGAGTGATTGTCTCTTGGGAGTCTTTTGGAGATCATGATCGGGTGCTACAGTCTCTAATCCCAAACCATCTCCTCCCCCTGGTAGAAGGAATAGTAAGGGGTCTTGGTGCCAGACATTTACCCGGCCATCCGCGACATGGACGAGGTGGGCCAGGAGGTCTTGCCCTTTGCCTCGGTCCACCACATGGTGAATGAAGCGCTCCAGCGTGCACATGAAGGAGGCAATAATTACCAGAGCGGTCACAGCACAGTCTTTGTTCACTCCAGCAATCTCTTTAGTGGTGACGTCTTCTGGGGACATCACAATATCTACATGCAGGTCCATGTCTTGAGACGAGAAGGATTGAAGGTTCCTCTTGTAGGAATAAGTGCCACGCATAGCCGCTGTACTGGATACCTTTATGGGGTCAAATCGGTTCTCTGGTCTGCAGAGATCTTCTAGGGGAGACACCTCCACCAGGACGCGATGACGGGGTGAGCCCATCGCCCGGGTGACCCTACCTTTGGAGCCACCATGCTCCACGATCACCGGGGAGCTCACACCCGACACCCCTGGGGCAGTCAACTCACCCCTGTCGTCGTTGGCAGGTACTGATCCCAAGCCTGGGACCGATGGTACCATCGTGGTACCATCGTTGAAGGCCGGACAGGCCGTGGCAGGGCCCACCGGCCCACAGCAGAGTGCAGTAGGTGAGTCAATCAGCCCGTTGTCCTCAGCGTCACTTGAGTGGTCCGCCGGCAGGCGCATCACCACGGCTGATTGGATACTGTTGTCAGTAGAAGAGACTGGGGGTAGGGACGCCATACCCTTCGTTGGTTTGAACATCTGTGGTTCCGTCATTGGAACCGAAACTGGAACCGATTCTGGAGTTGAGTCTGGAACCGCTGTTAGGGCGCACGGGCCCTCCAAAACCTCCGCTCTTGAGGTAGGTAGATTGGCAGTATTGACCGGCCCAGTAGACGGGTCTGTCGCATCTTTCTCTGCGGTTTCCGTGGGCCGCAGCAGCATGGGTTGCAGGAACTGTGCTCCGCAGCAAGCACTCTTGGGTCCCCAAGTCAGTTCTCCATCTGGAAAATCACATTTGCTGCAGAAACATCGTACGCACCCCTGCCTGTCCACTTTTGCCACCAGAAGTTCTACTGGTAGGTGATAAGGTTCAAAGTCCATACCGCCATACTAATTCAACTCCTTTTGGAAGCACGGGCACAAAAGATAGGGTGCTTTCACTCCTTTTACTCGCCAACCTTTGTATAACTGAGGGTGCAGTTCGCTGCATCCTGTTTCTCCCTGCAGGGGAACAGAAATGGTGGACTGAGACTCACTTACATCACGGGGGTGGAGCTCTGGTTGTCGCGCCAGACTCGGGCTGGTTACTGTAACGCATTGTTGTGCAGCCTGGCCGCCATTAGCACGTGCGCTCTCCTGACTTGGTGTTTTAGGTGGGACTCATGATTAGCCTCCCCAGATGAGGGAGCCAAAGAAACTGCTAGGTAAGGGTAGATAATTGAGCACCCATTGGTCGGACCCTCGGGCAGAGTTAGGAATTGGGGACCGTCTTCCTCGCTTATGGCATGGCCTACCTTTAGTATCATGGTACTCCATTGACGGAGGGAATCATACTTTCGCCCTATGACCCATGCTTGCGCCAGTCCAGGGAGTTTGCGAACATGCTCCTGGATGTCTGACGCGAATGCGTGAGCAGGAACTCCGCCCACAACGACCAGGCGGTTCGGGGTCGGGCTAAGCTTTGTGGCCCATGCGTGGACTTCATGCCTTGAAGGCACCCACATAGTGAAAAATTAAATTGGACAAATTTGGATGAAAAATAGGACAGGGCACCCCAGGTCTGAGATCTCAGCAGCGCCTCCAAAATGTAACACCTGTTCCTCCCCCCCCCCAATCGCAGATAGGGACCATGTGGGGGAAATCTACACTTGTGTTACCGGGTGTGGTGCGTTACCTGATAGGCTCACAGAAGGCCTGAACCTCCGCCACTGGGAGTCTGGGGTTACCTGATTCGTCAAACACAGCGCCTCCACCTGTAAGGGTTCCCACCTGAGTGGGATGGTCCTCTTACAGGAACCACAATAATAAAACACGCACACAGTGTATGCTAACAACTGTTTACTATTGCTACTAATAATAACTTCGGTACCTGTACCACACAGAATAATGCATATAGCCATACACATGGACGTGCACCGGGTGCACCCATCAACATAGGTATTCCCCAACGTACCTTATGTCCAAACCCCACCCACGTGTATTGGAGATAGCGCTATCCCTTGACGTGTTGGTGCACTATTTATAGATACTTGCCTGGGGCTCCAGCCCGCGTGTGCCGCTATAGAACTGGAGTGGATCCGCCTGATCCGACGAGACGTCCTCCTACGCGTGGGGTGAATTCCAGCGTGGATAATATCACCACGGCTGTGCGCCGTCTGTACCTTGATGGGGATTCGTCTGCAGCCGGCAGGCCGCAGTCACTGCTTGGCGTGGCCTCCGAGAAGATAGTCTCTATATAACTCTGGGGGGTCTGAGCCCAGACCCAGTAATCAGGCTGCGCGCCACTGAGTGGCTCCTTAACTTAACTCAACCCAAACAGCTAAAGGGGCAAAACTCCTCACGTAGGGCCTGTCCCTGAAGCAACCATAAACTGGGGCAATGGTAATAGTTATCTGGGGCCTCTGGGGTTAACTAGGTCTAGTGCCAGGGGCTACTGCTCCCTGCACACACACCCTAACTCACCCAGCTCCCACTGACACTCTTCAAAAAAAATGTCTTAACTGTCATCTCTCACAGCTTCACTGGTTGCCTAGCAACATGTAACTGCAGCCTCTCTTAACTGTCCCTATTCAAAACTGCCAGCGCAGGCTCCCTTGCACTGAAAAGGCCTTAATTGCAAATGCAGCCGCCCTAGTGACTAAGCCGCAGCACGTGACAATCCCCTGAGGGATACCGGGGCTATGCATATAACCTAGGCAAGGAGGTGTGAATGCATAATTTCACAATGTCTTACAATACTGGGCATTTACTTGCGGTTTCGGCACCTAAAAAGTTACTTATTATACAAATTGGCATATATTCTGGCAATCTAAGCAAAAAAAAAGATATGACCAGAAAACAGGCTTATCCCCTCACAAGGCCAACGTCTTGCATAGTTTTCCTGTTCAACCCCCAAAAGTGAGAGAGAATAGATTAAAATACCTATAAGAAAAAAGGAGACTTTTGGTATACATCCTTTGATCAAATAATGCCAAGTCTGCTAACCACGTCAAGGTAAGTCTCTTTAGCAGGTCCCTACGCTAAATGCATACTAGTGTTATGTGAAATAAGCCCAGAAGGGGTTAAAATATCAAAGCATATGCTTATATAACCTAATGCAATTAAAAACTGGTATATACCAGTACAGATACTCACATGTAAGTGAAGTGAAATAAGGGGACCTAGCTAGGAGATTATATACCTAGAAGAGGAGGGGCTGGCCTGCCACAAACTGCTCAATAAGCAGTTGCAGGTGATTGGCTAAATATATTCAATTACACCATAGTAGTAGAGAAAAGCAACCTCCTCTGGCGCTGAGGTGGGGACTTGAACTTTCTTCGTTTAGACTGTGACCTCAGGAAAAAGCAAAAGACAAAACATGCAGGAAGCCTGAAATGGTGTATTACCCAAGGGATAACAAAACATATATATAAGGAGCAATTTATTGAATTAAAATAAACATAAAATAGTCATAAAATGCAATGTTATACACATAAAATTAGGTTGAACAAGTGCCTTGCACTGACTGGTGATGTGGACAAGCTGCTTGCGCACTATCACAGTTGGAGACTTGGAGATTGATCCAAGAACTCTGTTCTTCGCTCCGCCTGGTAAAAATTGAAAACCTACTCACCAGATGTGAATAGGTCAAAAGCACTGGTTTATATGGTCTTTATGGCCGGGATGCACCGTTCGCCTGGCGGTGTTTTCGTCTCCTGCTGCCGGGGATCCTATCCTGTGCTCCGTTGTGAATCACTTCATGGAATGCACCCGATCCGCTCGCGCAATGACGTCACCAATTCTCGTCCACTGCTACGGTGTCCCAACCATCCAGGTTGCTTTTCTCTACAAATTCAAGTCTGGGTGCAAGATACCAGAACAATCTCCACAGGCAGCTCCAGGACTACCATTTGGACAATCTATCTAAGGTTTTATCATCTGTTGATTGTATAAGCGCTGTTTGTACACCATTTTGTTCCACCTACACCATAGTAGTGTTGCCCTCTAGGAGCGTGCTGCTAAGGATTAAAATCGGCCCAACAAATAATGTAAAACAAATAAATAATCACTGCGCTTCTCCATGTAAAGAGCATGCAGCTAGTGAAGAAACTGGCCATACAAAAGTGCAAAACAGAAAGTGAATCCCTGCGCTTCTCCCAAAGGGATAGCAATCAATGGGGAATATAAATAAATGTATGGTGTAAATACCTATAAGAAAAAAAGAGGAAGAGTCTGATGTTATATTCCACACAGCTTTCTTCTGGAAATTTCTCTACCTGATATTATCCTTCTCCAACTAATCTACAAATCTGCTGTCTTTTATCCAGTTCTTGCCAGGCGCCGATGAACCGGTCTGACACTGTGTCTACATGTTGCAGTGCCACTGTGGTAAAATAACTAGACATACAGGTGGAGATAAGAGACAAGAAAAAGGGCAGTTGAGAGACTATGAAAATCCAAGGGCATTACACTTTATTAAAGTAAAACCATGATTGCGGGGGCGCAAAGGGTTGTGAGAGGGTGGGTGTGGTATAAGGCCAGGCATATTTAATACAGAAGTGATAAACATCAACCAATGTCACTAATGCTTTATTGCAGAGCGATATCTATCTCCAATATACGTATAAATTTGGCTTTATTCCAGCTTTCTTCTCCATTAGTTGCCTACCCACATTAAGTTCAATTTAAATGGCGGGTAGTTTGGCGTCTTGTTTTCACTATTCCCTTGTACTGAATTTCTTCATGTCCTGATATAGATGGGAAAGAACAATTAAACGTTGAAACCGTATAATAAAACAAGTGTTTTATTATTTCTTAGAGACTGGTTGTGCTACATTGTATGTGGGCCTGATATGATTTGCTGTTGCAGTAACTGCTGATGTAAGTACCTAGTAAAAAAATTACAGTACCCATGCAGTGACTCCATTGAAGGGTAACATGTGCATCCTCTGCAATAATTTATTGTGGGACTTTTCTGCTATTCTTTCATCTCCCTTATGTGTTAATTGTTTTGAGATCTCAGCAAGGTGTCACTGATCAGTAAAATTGACGTAATCCGTCTCACCAGCAACAATTGGGCTGGCCAGTTGTCCAGTGCTGTGCTTCAGTAATGTGATAAAGCTCTATACAAATCAACTTGCCCCTTTCAAAAATGTATTCCATGAGGTTCTTTACTGCTTTGACTGAACTTCCACAAATCTGTTGAATTGAGAGCAATTTGGACTAGATGATGTGTGGCAAAAATCACAATTTGAGGAGTGCCAATGTAGATGAATTGAAGAAGCAGTTTAAAATGAGCACTGCCCAATTCAAGACCGCCAAAGACAGAATTAATGCAATTTTGCAGCATCAGAGGACTCTGGGCTGGTGTTTTCTGAGCGAAGAAGACAAATTTATGAACTAAAAAAAGAAAGTTTTACATAAAATGTTTTTAGCACTGAAATCTTTATCCTTAACAGTCTATCTTATAACCTAGGCAAGGAGGTGTGAATGCATAATTTCACAATGTCTTACAACACTGGGCATTTACTTGTGGTTTCGGCACCTAAAAGTTACTTATTATACAAATTGGCATATATTCTGGCAATCTAAGTAACAAAAAAAAAAAGATATGACCAGAAAATATGCTTAGCCCCTCACAAGGCCAATGTCTTCATAGTTTTCCTGTTCAACCCCCAAAAGTGAGATAGAATAGATTACAGAAGACTAGGCTGACATAGAAAGTAAAACAGTTAGTGAGATAAGGGAAACAGCAGTCTAAGCAATTTATGAGGTTAAGCAAAATTAAGGGAATATAACAGACATTCTCTTTTTATCACATACACAGTACAATTCTACCCACAATGCACTTCTATACAGAGGAAGAGTCTGATGTTATATTCCACACAGCTTTCTTCTGGAAATTTCTCTACCTGATATTATCCTTCTCCAACTAATCTACAAATCTGCTGTCTTTTATCCAGTTCTTGCCAGGCGCCGATGAACCGGTCTGACACTGTGCCTACATGTTGCAGTGCCACTGTGGTAAAATAACTAGACGTTCAGGTGGAGATAAGAGACAAGAAAAAGGGTAGTTGAGAGACTATGAAAATCCAAGGGCATTGCACTTTATTAAAGTAAAACCATGATTGCGGGGGCGCAAAGGGTTGTGAGAGGGTGGGTGTGGTATAAGGCCAGGCATATTTAATACAGAAGTGATAAACATCAACCAATGTCACTAATGCTTTATTGCAGAGCGATATCTATCTCCAATATACGTATAAATTTGGCTTTATTCCAGCTTTCTTCTCCATTAGTTGCCTACCCACATTAAGTTCAATTTAAATGGCGGGTAGTTTGGCGTCTTGTTTTCACTATTCCCTTGTACTGAATTTCTTCATGTCCTGATAAAGATGGGAAAGAACAATTAAACGTTGAAACCGTATAATAAAACAAGTGTTTTATTATTTCTTAGAGACTGGTTGTGCCACATTGTATGTGGGCCTGATATGATTTGCTGTTGCAGTAACTGCTGATTGAAGTACCTAGTAAAAAAATTACAGTACCCATGCAGTGACTCCATTGAAGCATCCCCTGCAAACATGTGCATCCCCTGCAAAAATGTATTTTGGGACTTTTCTGCTATTCTTTCATCTCCCTTATTTGTTAATTGTTTTGAGATCTCAGCAAGGTGTCACTGATCAGTAAAATTTACCTAATCCGTCTCTCCATCAACAATTGGGCTGGCCAGTTGTCCAGTGCTGTGCTTCAATAAAGTGATAAAGCTCTAAACAAATCAACTTGCCCCTTTCAAAAATGTATTCCATGAGGTTCTTTACTGCTTTGACTCAACTTCCACAAATCTGTTGAATTGAGAGCAATTTGGACTAGATGTTGTGTGCAAAAATCACAATTTGGGGAGAGCCAATGTAGATGAATTGAAGAAGCAGTTTACAATGAGCACTGCCCAATTCAAGACCGCCAAAGACAGAATTAATGCAATTTTGCAGCATCAGAGGACTCTGGGCTGGTGTTTTCTGAGCGAAGAAGACAAATTTATGAACTAAAAAAAGAAAGTTTTACATAAAATGTTTTTAGCACTGAAATCTTTATCCTTAACAGTCTATCTTATAACCTAGGCAAGGATGTGTGAATGCATAATTTCACAATGTCTTACAACACTGGGCATTTACTTGCGGTTTCGGCACCTAAAAAGTTACTTATTATACAAATTGGCATATATTCTGGCAATCTAAGCAAAAAAAAAAAAAAAGATATGACCAGAAAACAGGCTTATCCCCTCACAAGGCCAACATCTTTCATAGTTTTCCTGTTCAACCCCCAAAAGTGAGAGAGAATAGATTACAGAAGACTAGGCTGAGAGAGGTTTTTTATTGCTTTGACTGAACTTCCACAAATCTGTTGAATTGACAGCAATTTGGACTAAATGTTGTGTGGCAAAAATCACAATCCCTTTCAAATTGCCACAATTCGGCACTGGAAGCATTGTTGCCCATTATCAATGAAGACTTCATCTAGAATACCATGTCTGGCAAATATACCTCCATACTTGCTATCCCAGATTTGCTGCTAGTATTGCTTAGTGTGCACATTTCTATATACAAATAATAATAATAATAATCTGTGACTATTAAATAGTCCTTAGAGATCAAAGTAAATAAATCCGCACCTACCTTCTATTAAGCTCTCTGTGGAACAGGTTGAGGATTCAGTGGCTCTCCTGTTGGCACGGTTTGTATTTAAAGCATGGAAAACAGTTTTCTGCCACATTAACAATTACTTGATTAATTTGTGGCCAATACATCACTTCTCGTGCTCTATTACAGAATAACCTGTTTATTTTTGTTGGTCTCAGTTTGGGCTTTGTATTCAGTCTCATGTTCTTTTTTTAATGCTGATTATTAACTTGAGCTCTAGTGTCTAGTTGCAAAGGAATGAATTTTTGATTCGGTGTCATTGGTATTGTCCAGCCAATGCTTTTTGGAATCTATGGCGGTATGGTTATTTTATTCCCCAACGGGAATTTAATGTAGTTCACACTGTAATTTAGGTTGTTTTAGCTTAAAGAACATTTTAAATTGAAAAGTAAAATGAGACTTTGTTTGTTTACCTCTGTCCGCTTTATTGTCTTTCTTAGCTAAAACAGTGTGCTTAACTTCTTAATCTTGCAAAAAATTTTTTTTTTAAAGAAAATCAAAAGTTGCTAGAAAAATGGCAGACAACTTGACCAGATGTTTGCCATTCTCTTTGTATTTAATAAGAATTATCTATGCAAAAAAGTCGCTATAAAGAAAATGTAATTTGCTATTTTCGGGTCAAAAGTTCTGTTTCGCACTTTTTGACAGGGGGGGTGAATTTTTCAATCTCACCAGCCTGAGGTAAGCGAAAAAGATTTGCAACAATCTTGCCCCTTATCGACATTTTTAATAAATACAGCAAATACGTTTTTTGCGATATATTCTCCTTTCGCCTTGGAAACGCCATTCTCGCAATAAATTTGTCCCAATGTGACACATAAGAATTTTACCACACAGTACAGTATAATTTATTATTCCCATCTGTAAAGGCGGTCCAAGATTCCTGTGATTTTATTACACATTAGACCTGAGGTTGACGTTGTGAGGAATATGACAGCTCTTGCTAGTTGGGAGTCAGTGTTTGTGAATCAATGCAAATTGTTGCTTGGTTAAGCTTGTTCAGGTTATTTTACAGCATTCATTCGTAATAATAGAGCTGTAGAGAATGACCGACTACAATTTTGGTCAGATACAACAGCTGGGATAAGCACAGTAAAGAAATCTTACTAATCTTTCATAACGTGTAACAAGTATTGCAATGTTATACTCATATTTAAATGTAGATTTGGGGGGAATTTTTAATGAAACAATGTTTCCTGATTCTCAGGAAAGATGTAGCGCCTGAGCATGTGACATATGCAGACAGAGAGCAAGCTAAACGTATAGCCTACTCAGTAGTCTATGGAGCAGGTATGTGAGTCAATACTTGAGTAAAGTAAGTGAATAAACTTGTTACTTGTTACAAACTTTCAGGCTTATTGATTTGACAGCATTGAATAAGCATGCCCCTTACAGTATATAAAGGACCACGTCAGGAGACAAAAGTCGTCCTCAAAGTAATGTAAAAGTAGTTCATGTTTGGTTGCATGATGTACTAATGGAACCAAAAGACCTTCACCAAAATTCCAGCTGCCCACCTTCACGATTCAATGTAACATGATGACAACCATAAAAAAACATAGAAAAATGTTTTGTGGTGCTAACTGCCTCCTTAATCTTGTGAGATCTGTTGTTGACCAGGAGATATTCTCCTACAGTATTCTCACTTAGAAGTCTGGCTAAGAAAAATAATATTATTTGCATTTGCTTTAGTGACCTGTTATTTTGTGATATATTTCACACATTGCACAAAGATGTAGCAAGATTTACTGTCTACTGAAAAAGCTTTAGGCCGCAACTCCAGAGATAGTGCTGCCGCGGTTGCATTGTGGGGTCCATGCTTCCGTATCCGACCCTTCGCAGCTATAATTCTCCCGCAACTTGCCCAGTGCCCAAAACAGTAAGGTTTGCTACTTCTGTATGCATGCCACCCCTATTGGTAATCAATGATATAAAGTCAGTTTCTAAGAATGCAAAACATGTACTTTGCATCGTTCTCACTCATACAAAAAATATAAGCAAAAAGAATTATAATTATAGCTACCTGGATCTTTCCCACTGAACCAAAGAAAATGCCACTCTAAAGCTCTTAACACAGCATTCGTTTAGTGCTGAATTAGAACTGAAGAAACAAATACTGTTTCGTAGAATATACCAATACCCACTCACTAACATAAATCATGACTAAATTGATGACATGCATGGCAAATACTGTATGGGTACAAAACAGGAAACGTACATTAAAAGTCTCCAGCACAATCCAATAGCAGGATTTTGGAGTAGAGACTGTAGATATTTCCATTTCTTGCAGGTGTCTTCCTGGAACATGTTTCTGATGCGGTGTGTCCTTATTATAGATCTAGGTGTTCAATATCAGCAAATAACAACTTTGTAGGGGGTGTTTGGATAGGTTTTAAAGATGATTTGCTTTCCTTCTCTGAATCAATGCTCTTCCTTGTTAAATGCTGCCACCAAACCTGAACTGAATCAAACAATAATCTACCATGCAGATACACCAAATTTCCATTCAATCCATTCGATACATGCAATATCCAGAAGCTGAAATATTACACAATATTGGGTACAGTGCTGAAAGCTTGCTCAAAATACAGGAAATGGGGAAAGGCCAAGACATAGATGATTACATGTTTGCTGCTACACACATAGTACTGAAAATGACCTGGTTCCAAGCAGGAGGCTACATCTCTCTTATCCCTCATCCATCATGTATGCTATCATCAAATAAAAGCAAAAAATTGTTCCCGATTATCCACCTTTATCTGACAATTTAAATGCACTGATAGCTGGGAACTCACCTTTTTCTACACGATCCAATAACGCACCACCTCTTCTTGAAGCCTTCACTTGTGTTTTTGGCAGTCCTCATCGAAGTCTCTTTTTAGCCCCTTCATCCATGCTTTGATCTTCCTAGCTTTGTCCTTCTTCTGTCCTGTACGTAACCCCTCCCCCCCCTATTGGGATTAACATTTTCATGTAAAGGGTTAAGTATACAGGATGTTGCAAAGTACTGTGACCTTTCCAATATTTGTTGCAAAATAGCTCAACAGAAGCTTAGCCACACCCCCCTTCTAGAAGGCGCCTACCCTGTCACCTGGTGCAGTATTACACTGAAGGATCCAAACCATTCCCTCTGTAGGCATAGTGACCCATGATGTCTCCTATTAGGTATAAATAGTGGGAGTAGATGATTCTGGTTCCTAGATCCCAGGAGGAACCAGAGGAGGGGGTCTCACCCTGTTTTGTGTTGGTCTTATATGTGCAACTTTGTGTTTAAGAGTATGGTCACCCTTTATTGTTTTCTAGTGAGGGGAAAGTGCCCCTTACCTTAGAAGGGCCACTGCTGTGTGGAGGAAAGACGTCTATCCCTTTGCTACAGGAGAAGAGTGTGTGGTGACTCATGACCTGGGAGCCCTACAACAGGGACTCACTGGGGGGAGTACCACATTGGGATTGCTCCAATGCCAATTGCATGCCTTGGCACACCAGACCATAATTGTATGGGGCCAGAGGGACCTGCGCAGGATGACAGGTAATGGGAGCCTCGATAGAAGGTGCCCCCCTTAACATAGTCATGGCAGGGGTCTGGAATTAAACCCAACCATTTGGAGTAAAGTTGTGCACATTACCACAACGAATGGAAACTAGAATAAGAGACAAAGCCATGTGTGCCTCCCTGGGGAGCTGCCTGAGTCCCAGAAAGAAGTCTGTCTGAGTTAGAACGGTCAATAAAGCCTGTCCTGTTTGTGCAACAAAGTTCCTGGCACCCTTTATTCCACCTTCAACGCTTTAATAGCCAGCCAGCCCGGATGCCAGCACTCTGAGAAAAGGTATGAAAGTCTGTGCACCAACATCGGTACCTTTCCACAGTACCTCACAGTAACATCTCCTTTTGAGCCGGGCAAGGAGGGGTTACATGTAAATCTTCTCTCTGCTCTCCTTAAACATTCCTGTAGCTTTCCACATGCCTTCTGTCCTCGAGTGTGAATACCTGATTAGGGAATCTGCCCTCCAGTGAGGGCAAATCATGCCACTTTTCAGCAGCTTTACTCCGCAGAGAAATGATCATTCCTATTGAAAATGTACAGTGTTTGCAATGAATGTGTTTGATATTTTTGTACCTATACTTATTAGGAAAAGAACGTCTTTCCGAATATCTGGGAATTACACCAGCAGAAGCCAATCAGTTTATAGAAAGTTTTCTGCAGAAATACAAACTGTCAGAATTTACACAGAGAATAATACAGCAATGCCACAATAAAGGTAAGATAACGTTTTAGAGAAATCTCTTACTAACTTAATAGATGGGATAGGGATAGAACTCAAAAATAGGAGCGCGTGGAATGAAACCAAGAAAACCCAAAATTAATACATATACTTTATATCATAAAAAGAAAATTCTTCATATAAACACTCATATACAAAAACATATAAATCAAAACTGTCTAAAATGACACTAATAATTAATACATATAGAGCCCAAGCAACGTGGAGTAAAGGGGTGTAAACACCCAAAATCACAAATGTCCTAGTTGTAACAGGAGGGGAGAAGGTGCTAGGAATGCTACAGTAGATGGAAAAAACACAGACCTTAGGCACTCTAACTCTCCTGTGTACTCCTCGTGGTATAGCTGGGCTCTGGCAACAACACAATCAGACCGTCGTCACGGCCGTGCGTCGCTGCGTGATGGGGTCCTGATGAAGTGTCATGTGACACGAAACGCGTTGGTAACGTCATCTACTGTAGCATTCCTAGCACCTTCTCCCCTCCTGTTACAACTAGGACATTTGTGATTTTGGGTGTTTACACCCTTTACTCCACGTTGCTTGGGCTCTATATGTATTAATTATAAGTGTCATTTTAGACAGTTTTGATTTATATGTTTTTGTATATGTGTGTTTATATGAAGAATTTTCTTTTTATGATATAAAGTATATGTATTAATTTTGGGTTTTCTTGGTTTCATTCCACGCGCTCCTATTTTTGAGTTTTTTGTTTGCTGAGTGTGCCCCGCTGATCACGGGAGATTAGGAGCTGCAGGGTGGAACCGGACAGCCGAGGGGGGAATTATTTGGAGGGACAGCGCGCTCAATATCCATTTTTTCAACATAGGGATAGAACTCACCATCCTAAATTAAGAGCAGGAATTTGTAAAGAACACTAAAAAAAACTGTCACTTTTCCTGAAAACGGAGGAATTTATTAGAAATATTGCTCCATGCATGAATTTAAAATGCATAAAAAAAGAGAGCAAGCTCTGTGCATCAGAGATTAGGTCATAAGCCCCTATCTGCTCATTTCATAAGATTGAGCTCGTAATGCAGCCTTTCTTAAACTTTTTGTTCCACACAAGGATACACTTCATCAATACTTATATTAACTAAAGTTCATATAAACTATTAAGTAACTAATATGTCTTTTTGGTTCTGTTGAAAGAGTTATTTTGACTTGGAAAGGAAGCATCAAATTATATATAATTAAACCTCATTCATATGCCGCCAGTTAAGTGTTTGCTTAATAATTAGCAGTTTTAGTGTATCTTGGTGATGCGTAATGTGCCAGACATTGAAACGGATGTCTTCGTACAATATTGCAGAAAATAGATGATGCCCCTGTAGCTATCAAAACTCCAGAAACCTTGCAAAAGCATTTTTTTTATTCGTTTCAACCTTTAACTAGTACTGTATATTCTGTACTCCCAAGATTCACATTTTCTCGTGTTCATGATTGTTCCAGTAAATCTTTAGTCTGCCCCTTGATGTTTACAAACCAGCAGTTTATCCCTCTTTGTTGCTCACATGATTTAAGACAGGGGTGGCCAACTCCAGTTCTGAAGGGACACCAACAGGCCGGGTTTTAAGGATATCCCTGCTTCAGCACAGGTGACCCAATCTGTTGCTCAGTCATTGTGACTGAGCAACTGATTGAGCCACCTGTGCCGAAGCAGGGAGATCCCTAATACCTGACCTATTGGTGGCATTTGATGACTGGAGTTGGCCACTTCTGGAACAGGGGTGCGCAAAATTCCTCGGCTGTGCCCCCCCTGCCTGCTTTGCCCCTGGGTCGCTGCCCCCTTACCTTGAATGCGGTGTCAAATGAAGCCGCGGCATCGTGTGACATCACATGATCCCGCGGTGTCATTTGACGCCAGTCGCCATGGAGACGCGTGGACCAAAGCCTGGTAAGTGAGTTTACAGAGGCCTCACGCTGAATAGCACGGGGCCTCCATCACCGCCGCGCCCCCCCTAAGATCTGTTGCGCGCCCCCCAGTTTGCGTACCCCTGGTTTAGAGTACACTTTTTGGGACAATGTTAGTCAGTGAAAGCGTTACTAAAATCATTTTATTAGATTTTAACAGCTGCATTTGCAAGACCTTAAACCCATGCAAGGGGACATCGTTACATATTCATATAGAAAAACATTGGTTCTTTCTCGTTTTATATTGAGTGTGATTAACTCTTTTAGGCGGACAGGTGAACACAACTTTCCTATTTGAGGATTATAAATCTGTCTGCAGTAAGTTTAATTGAAATATAGTGTATGTCTAGTTTCATTTGGATCTATTGTATTATATCAATGTAAAATGAACACTCAGAATAGTTTCCAATTAAAGCATCAATTTCCCTAATCTTTCCATATAACACATAAAGCACAATCTTTTTCTTCATAAATACTTATACCACTAAAATGCATTTGAGGTATGTAAGCATGCAAACATGAAATAAATGTAATAATAAGAGGTCCTATTCTGTGTCAGGAATAGCACTGATACATACAGGTAGTTTCCTAAATCTCCCCCTCTCACAGTTCCTTTGTGATTCCACCGGGTGTGCTGCTGCTTCTGTCTGCTCTGGGTTTTCCTCTGTCTGTCTCCTCTTGGTTCTCCTGTTTCCCTGTCTTCTGTTCTTCCTTGCCTTTATAGTTTCCTGTCTTCTGTGCCTCTTGGCCTCTGTTTTGTGTTCCCTAGACTTCTCTGCCACAGCCTGTTCCCCATCCTGTATTTGTTCAGTCCTTGCAAATAAAGGCCATTGCCTGTTATTAGGCTTGTCCCTGTCCCTGCCATAGCCTCTATATCTGCCATATTCCCTGTCTCAGTCCCTGTGGATTCTCTATTGTTGACATCTGCCTGTGACCCTGACTACGATTATTGCCGCCTGCCCTGGACCCCTGCCTATGACCCTGACTATGTGTATTGCCGATGGCCCTGGACCCCTGCTTGCAACCGACGAGCCTTGCCTGACCCCTGCTGTTCCGGCCCCTGAGGTTCAACCTGCACCTGACGTTCCTGACATTCTGGTTTACACCTACATACAGTAGTATCCTGATACACCTTATCGCATGTTATCAGGTGCTATGTCCAAATAACAAGACCATCCAGCATCTTGAAAAGGAACATGTATATAATAATAATAATAATAGTATGTAACGGTGTTTCCCCCACCCAATCGCAGGTAGGGGCCATTACAGGGTGTATGGTGCATATACCTGCTGGCAACAAAAGGGCTGAGTCGATGGTAGTGGGGACACAGGACTAGGCTTCTGGGGTTCATACCCCACATATCTCCTTAGCAGTGCAGCGCCTCTATCTGCCGTGGACTCCATGAACTGAAGGTGATCTCCCACGGTAGAACACTGTCCTCGGTGTCACTGCGACATGGTCACGCGACCGTAGTGGTCAAGACACAGGATTAGCATTGCGTATTAACGCTGCAGAGGGGGGGGGGGGGCATTCAGAAGCATCGACACACCCCACAGCTCCATTGCAGCAGAGACTGTCCCCGGCTCCGCAGACTTTTTCTTGTTCATATACGGCACCAAGGACAATAAGTTTTGCAACATCTGTATTTAGTAAGTGGTACTATGCCATAAGATACCATTCAGCATCTCAGGACCCCTTACAACTCATTCAAGCAAATTGTCCGGAAGGTGTTTTTGGGCATCGGAAGTTGCTTTATGGAATAGCGTTGCTTTGTAAATATGATCTGATGTCTTTATACTGTATCTTGGGCACACTTTCACTCCCTTACTACACATAATGCAGAAGTTTGTTGACTAATACCTTAACCCCTACTGTATTCCCTCATACACTATCTAGAAGAGTCTAACGACAAAGATGGGAATGTATAAAATGTTGCAACTGTAGCAAATTTGGAGTATTGACCCAAACATGATGCATATTGCACTATTTATTGGGTATCACTCCTGCATCAATGTATCCAGGTGTTACGTATGTGTTAACATTCAGCTATTTGGGCCTTAGCTTGGGTGCAGCTGCGGAGCAACTTGGAAAAATAATAGAATGAGATGTTTCAAGGTTTGCCTCAATAGTTAAGTCAATGCAATCAATAATTATGCAGCAATACTAATCTTTCCTATGAAAGGACATATTCTTTACACTTTCATAAAATATAGAAATGCAAGCAAATATCTTCACAGTACAACTGTACGTTAGAAAAATAAGAAAACAAAAAGCCATGGTAAATAGCTAAATCAATTAAATATGTTGTTGAAATGGAGCATCTCAGATTTCATATGCATATGGGAAGAAATGGCCTTTGAACTCACAGGAAGTCATACTATCTTTTTGTAACTATATTAGCAATGTTTATTTGTTGTTACCTGTGTAAAGATGTCCTCCAAAAGAGAATCTGCCTATAAAAACCAAACAAGTGATCATTATGAGAATGGATTTCAGGAAAAGTGACTCAAATGTTTTGTAAACATGTACTGTAGCTAATACCAAGAAAAGACAACCCCCCCACAGGGAGCAACAAAAACAGGGATTAAATGAAAAGACATAGAGAGACATGTTTACTACTTTCGATTGAGGGCTGTGTCATTGAGTTCTGTTAGCTCTCTATCCTCGAGACAATTGTTGTTGTGAGAATACTATGGGTGCCTGTCAGGTTGTATCCTTTTACCAGTTCTCAATTCAAACTGACAAAGATAAAACTGAGCAAATGTTTCTATTATTATTATTTTTCTCCGAAACAAGTATATTCTTAGAAACACTGGGGAGGTGGGGAGGGGGGAGAGGGAGGGGGCTGTATCAAGACAAGAGTGGTGCAATTCTGGGCAGAATAAACAACCAGATGTATCAAAGAAAAAATCCTATTGATTTCAATGGGATTTCTTTCTTTGGTGAACATGTAAATACATTGCCCCAGTATTGCTCCTCTTTTAAATTGATACATTTGCCCGAAAGTATTTTACCTTTCATTATTCATATATGTATTGCTATTAGCAAATGTTTTAATGCAGCTTCCAATTAAAAAAATAACTTGAAGAAAAGACTACATATATACTTTTGTTATACTTAATTGCTATTTATTTAGAGCTATAAAGTACGTGTAGTGTCAAGTAATTTTTCTCTATTATCACCTCCATTGTAGCCTCAGTCCATTTGTATGCCATTCTTTCAAATATAAGGCTTATTGGTTAATTTTTTCTTTGTGCAATTTTTCCTTGTTATATATAGGATTTGTGATTTCTCTCATGGGACGGAAAAGACCTCTTCCGCAGATCAATTCGCAGAGCTACAACTTAAGAACACAGGCTGAAAGACAGGCTGTAAATTTTGTGATCCAAGGTAAATAAATGTGTATATCTGATCAAGCACTAAATAATAAATGTAATAATCGTTTGTCATATTTATTGCTACCTACCCAGTCTATAGAATAGTGTATAGAAGAGAATAGGTTGTATTTGGTTCATATAATTGGGCATTTAACGGTATCTTTCCCATATAGTCATGTTTGTAGACAGAGAGAATTCTCAAACTCTTAAAGAATTTTCAGCTCTTTTGAAATTGTGCTTGACCTGACATATTTGTAATTATTTCATATATATGTACTGTATATAGATATAGCCTGCCCCCAAAAAAGCAGGCCAAAACTAGTACCGGACAAAATTAAATATTAAAATACTAATTTATTAAACACACTGTCACAGGAGACTGGAAATTAACCCAAGGATCAAGGCTCCAAACAGGACAAATAGTTCATTAAAGGGTTTTTATTCCAGCCAGAGACAGCAAGCACAGCACAAAAACACAATCGGAGCTATACTCAGAAAAACAGGGCATACTGGGGGGAATCCTAGCTGGCTAGGTACTGAACGCCACATCAAAGGCTTATGCAGGGCGTGCTTCTACTCTCCGATGGGGTAGGGACCATCCAGATCTCTGGTGCAATTTTTGGCAGAGCAATTTCAAATCTCCCGCTTGAAAGTCCTGCTCTCCACTTCTCCGGCAGCACAGTCTCATAGCACAAAGCACTTTCAAATTTCCTGCTTCGTTTGGTTCCATGATCCTCCTTCCGGTGTCCCCAGCAGAGCCTCAGACACACGGCTTAGTTCACCTCCATGACAGGATCCAAAATGAGCGGTGGAGCGCTGATCGAGTTCCCCCTATCTAGCTTCCCCGCTGCCATAGGAAAGCATGGTAGAGGGACTAGTGTCCAATTACAGTGTGGATGCTGTTCATGGACCAATCAGGAGCCAAGGGCTCACCTGCATTGGCCAATCAGGGCGGAGGGCATGTTTCCAGAGTTAAAGGGCTTGTGGAGGGAAGTTTAAACTGGCCAATGGGAACAGCATCTATCAGAGAGACTAGGCAATGGCTTCCCCCAGCCGACAAGATATCCCTCGCTGGGCTGGCGCTGCTCTGGCTGGGGAGGCAATCATTTGCTATGCTTTTCAGGATGGCCTCCCGACCTGATCGCCCCTGGACACCATCTCCTTTGTCCCTGCACCTCCCCTCCCCCTCCAAACCCAGCAGCAGCTATTTTCTCTGGACATGCGGGCAGCACAAGGGGTTTCTCAGCCCAGCATGTCCAGAGACTTTGGCTCTGCTTTATTGTAACACAAATCACATGTTAATACTTGCAGTTACATTACACACAGGAATAAAGACAATTTTTTACATCTTATGCAAGGGGCTACCGGGCATGTAAGAACAGTGAACCTCGGGGGTCTGGTGGCCAGATGAGTCTCAGGGAAGCACAGCAGGGGCCAGGATTAACCTTTATTTTACTGGTGCATGGGCTCCTTGCCATCACACAGACATATCTGAAAAAAAACAGAACTGCGCCATTACAGTCCCATGTGTGACCTATAGCGGGTAAAAAAAAAGTGCCAAAACACTTCCTGATTTCGGTAAGCATGATTGGTCAACTCTTAACTAAGGAACAATCAACAACACAGT
This sequence comes from Ascaphus truei, assembly GCF_040206685.1. Lineage (NCBI taxonomy): Eukaryota > Metazoa > Chordata > Amphibia > Anura > Ascaphidae > Ascaphus > Ascaphus truei. The sequence continues at coordinate 513,053,225 of NC_134483.1, forward strand.
GCAGAAACTACATCCAATCAGCTGTCTCCTACCACATACACCAACCAGTATGTGAACACCCACTGCAAACATATCACAAACATTTACAAATATTTATTTTTTTACAAAAATATCAAAGTCTTCATTCTCAGCATTGAGTTCCCTACGAAGACAACATTTGGTCATAAGTACATTAGATGTAACCCTCCTTGCCCGACTCTAAACGAGTTTACATAGAGTTGGATATATATTGTACAGTATATGGCTGTGGTCAGTCTCTCATACCTGTTCAGGGTGCTGGGTCCCTGCAGGCTGGGTGTGGATATGCAGATAGAACAATGATGGGCATCAGGAACTTTTATAGTACAAACAAGAGCTTTATTCACATCCGTTGATAGTGCTTGCTATAAAAAAACGGACTTAACTTCAGACATTAACTGGTGGCAAATAATAGGGTTACTGATAGTTCTTCCACTGGTAGCTCTCACTCCTACACTGGGGAGGTATTTATGCTTGTTTCCCATAGTATAGGTTAGATCAGAAGTGTGCAAATTGGGGGGCGCGCCCCCCAAGGGGGGTAGAAGAAGTTCTAAGGGGGCGCGGCGGTTACAGAGGCCCCGCGCTCTTCCCCGCAGCATTACAATTAGATGCCGGGAGAGGCATGAGGCCTCTGTAACGCACTTACTTGCTGCCAGCCGGGTCTTCGGCGATGCATCGCCATGGCAACGCAGTGTCAAATGACGCAGCGGGGTCATGTAATGTCACACGTCCACTAGTTGTTCAGTATTTAAGGAGGAGCGAAGCAGAGGTTGTTCTAGCAGTGAGTGTAATAATATTTCTTGCATTACCTGGTTGCAGAATGTGCTTCAAAATGTTTTCTGATAGGTGGTCACTAACTTGGGCAAGTTATCACTTTGTTGGTTGCTTGCACAAAGCCCAAAACTGTTCTCAGAGGGAACATTTATTATGGAACGGCCCCATGAATCTCTAAAGATTTTAGTTGAATACAATAGTTTAAAAGCAGCTTTCCAAATAACTTAGAAATCTGAAGATCAGCAGAAGCAGTTTGTTGCTGAGTTTATATGTAATATATTCAAATATATTATATGAAATGTCAACTTTATCACTAGTAATTAATTTTTTTTATTACTTATTTTTTTTATTTTTAAATTACAAATGAATAAAAGTGTCAAGTTGGCCTGTGGTAAAAAGTCATAAACTTGTGGAGATGTTTTGTAATAAACAAATAGTAGTGTACTTGGTCACTTTCCCAGTGGCACTCCAATTGACACAAATATATACCATAATATTGTGGGTCTGGGTTGTGAGCTTGCTAAGATTGTGTATGTTTAACTGATACTTTCTGTAAAACATTCGTTGAAATGTTTGGCTTGTATTCCCCCAACATAATGGAATAGTTTTAATACATTACAAAATGCATTTTGTAATGATCTGTCATGAAGATGTAGCCAGGTTTCCCCCCCCCCCCCTTGCATTTACAGCTGTTGACGGGAACGCGTGCAGGCCGTTGTTAAGGCCGCAGTCGCGTTGTTAAGGTCCCGGCGGCTCGAAGTGCAGTGAATATTGCTCGGCAGAGTTGCGCATGCGCAGGAGACGCGCGCGAGGAGCTGGCCTCACAGTAAAGGACTACATCTCTCATGAGTATCAGGAGCGCCCCATGTGACGCCAGGGAACCAATAGGGTTGGAGCATCTCCCCGCAAGGGATAGATGTATGCGTGGGATTGCATACGCGGTTCAGTTGGTGTCGGGAGCAGCTAAGGGAAGGAGGTAGCGTGCAGGAGTCAGTGACTCTCTGCACTAGGCTAGCAGCCCCTTAGGTCCCACATAGCCCTACGTCACTACAGCGGAGTATTGTAGGGACCGGCCCCAGTTAGGGACATTACCCTTATTATATAGCAAGTTTCTGAATAGACCCAGCCGACGCTGCGCGTACCGCCAGAGGGTTGGGCCTATACTGTCGCTACCGTTGCAGAGGCCTTTCGGGTGGGATCGCCCCGGATGGTGGTTGCGGTGTTCTTCCGTCCGCCGATCCTTTGTGAAGTTCGGTTGCAGGCCCGAGCACTGCAGGTAACTCCGTTCAGCAACTGCACCAACTTTACTGTTTAATACTGTTACAGGACTAGTGACTGCGCAGTCATATGTGTTTTCTCCCTCAAAGGGTGTGGACAGATTGTGGGGGTTATGGACACGGGGTGGGATCACCCGGTGAAAGGGGAAGGCGGATTGCTAACCGTAGTATTTAGTGTCCCCTCAAGGGAGGGACACCTGTTATTTGTTGTTAACCAGTTACATGCAGTAAAGCCAGTTCTGTTTTGCCACTGTTTGCTCGATGTGATTGTTTTCCTGTGAGGGCCCTCTCCCACTCCGTTGGGATCCCTCCCAGGTGGAGGCGTTGCACCACGAGATAGTAATATATGTATGGTCCCCCCAGGCTCCGCAGCGGAGACTTAGGTTCCTGAGAGCCACACAGGTTACACAGCACGGCAGTAGTGCTAGTATTCACCGGGAATACCCGTTACAAAAATGAGTAGTGAAGCTGTGTTTACGGCTATAAACAAGTTCCATGATCCGCTCACCCAGCACATAAAATAATTACAATTTCATGGAGGAATAGTCTCTGGAGCCTCTGTACTAATCGTCGCAAATTAACATTTTGGCATTAAAGTGACACGTAGAAAACAAATTATATTGCGCTTGTGAATGTCAATGAACTCAGATTTTTTTTCCAATTGTCCACCACAGATTGTTTTATATATGTGTATATTGGTGCAAACAAATGGGATATGCATGACGTACAGATGTAAATGGTATGTACTAAACAAAATTGTAGCTGTGTGACAACAACATTGTTTAATCTGTGTCTAAATTGTCCGCCAAGTTTAACCTAGCATAAAGCCTAAAAAGCCTGTTTACTGTATATTATTAGCGCAGAATTAAGTTGGTAGGCATCAACCAAAAATTTATTTTTTTGCAGCACAGATGTTTTATAATATAGGTTTATTGATTTCACATTATGGCTATTATAAACAATATTAAACTAGTCACTTATATTTACTACATAAATAACTAATACAAATAATCCTATTTTCATTTCAATTGTATTAATCAGGTATTCAACATGAAGCAATGTGTCAAACTTAATTTGAAACAAAAAACTAGGTGTCATGTTTGAAGTTACATAAAGACCTTTATGCATCAGTCAGTTTATGTAGTTTGTGCTTCTTTTTAACATTTTGACTCCCCAAATAATTTCCAATATAGTCTTAGTACATATACTCCTCTTATTTATAAATTAAAATGTATTTTATACCTTGCCATTAGCATATCATCTGGGAGTACGTGGATGGGGAGCTAAAACAATTAAAGAAGAAATCCAAGTGCGCATTTTTTAACCTGGGATTGAAGCAGGGATCACGTAATAGCCGCTGTTCAAAGCTCCCACGCCCTGCTGGCCAATAGGAGGCCGTGACGTAATCCGGTGCAGCTTCCTATTCGCGCACATGGCGCGGGAGCTGTAAAACTTGCAGGAGATACCGTCACCCCCTTTGGAGGTAAGTATCTCTGGAAGTAGGGAGTTCCCAGAGCTGAAATTTACAGGGTTCAGCTCCGGAGACCGCCTGCTTCAATCATAGGTAAAGAAAAAAAAGCGCCCGTCTGGATTTCTCCTTTAAAAGGTTGTCACCATCCTTCTTCCAAATATACCAGTTCTGTTCATGTGCTTCTGCCAGCTCACCCAGTACAATAAAAAATATTTCATTATGTTAAACTCGAGTGATGCTAAGTTGTGTCCAAAAAAACCACGAGATCCACAATCACTAAAATCCCAACCTTTCTCCATGATTAACCCTTTCTTCTTACTTAGGTAGTGCTGGATAAATGCCACAGTCAAAGGACAGCAGTGTTGTTTCTCGACACACATTCATTTTAAACCAGCGTTGCCTTTGCCCCACCACCAGTTAATAAAGGACATCAAGTTCAAGTGATAATGAACATTGTAACCTGACATAGCCGCAGGAGCATACTGGAACCGCACTCTTAGGCCGCGCTTACAGTGCCGGCGACGCGACGTCGCCCGAAAACACATGCATTGTCGCCACCGCGTGCGCTTATAGTAAGCGCGACGGCGACAAAGTGACGTGGTGACGCGATTTTTTGAAGCCGGGAATATTTGATTTTTCAGGGGCTGTCGCCCTGAATCAATCAATGGCTTAGTCGCCCGCAAAGCGAAATACAACTTTAGGCTAGCGATGACAGGTGACTTCACACGTCGCGGTCGCGGGCCCTATACGCGCGGCCTTACTATCCGTCATTTATTTTTGTACAGTAGCCCAGACTGAACCATATAATGAAAATAAACTATGAACTGTCTTATCACTGAAACAAAGTTTCATCTCAACATGCTCAACATTTCTGTACAGTGGTTAATTACCGTCTCTATCTTTATTATAATATTATTATTATCTTTTATTTGTATGGCACCCAACATATTCTGCAGCGCTGTTCAATGTGGGAGGGATGGACAATATCATTGTAGGACAAAAGAGTACATATATGTTAAGACAAACGGAGACAATGGGCAGGAGGTCTCTGTCTCCTGCACATGCATGAGCTGCTCCTTACTGTTTACAACTAAAGTCAGTTGAGCAGTACTGTAGTTTCACAATCTCAAGTATAATTTTTATAACTGTGATGAGCCAGTGCTATTATTTTCATTGTTCTGAGAGAATTAAAGTAACATTGTTGTCCAAATATATCACCCAAATCAATTCAAAGGCCTAATGGATGCTATACTGTACTGTAGGTGTTCTGACTATAAATCTTGTGTATCCATGAGACCTGCTAAGTCCATCAAATCATTTGTCACCAATGAGAGCTTTTAGGTTGATTCATTTATCAACTGCAATAGCAAATGTGTTGTATATGTATTGCAATGCGAGTGTGGACTCCAATATGTGGGGGAAACCATTCAATGTCTTAAAATACGAATTTGTGAACATCTCAGAAATCAGGTTCACAATAGTGATCCACGTGCATTGCATGTTTCAGCTATTGAATGCTTGAAAGACAATATTAGAAGTGGCAATAGTGATGTGTACCTACTTCACAGGCAACAATATTGGATATTCAAGCTACAATCTAAGCACCCAATGGGCTTTAATTATGTAATATGTGGGTGGTGTTTTTCTGCTTAGTATGTGTGTTTTTTAATCATGTTTTTTAATCATTCTTTTATGTTTCATTGTTGATAACATACTCCTATTGCTAGGGAGTTGTTCCTTCAATAAATGTTAACAATGTTTTTCTAGTGTTATTAAAATATTCAAGCCTCAGCTAATACAGCTTGGCTTTATTTTGTGCTTTTTGGCTATATATATATATATATATACAAAGGGAAGAGAGAGCGCACACCCATAGCGTAAAATAGTCAATTTAATGAGGGGAAGGGAGGGAAGGGGTTAAGAAATGCGCTTACAAAAAAGCAGTAAAATCAAGCATTGTGTGATATAATCACCACCATCCGGTTTGTATCTGCAGTATCTTGGGGCAGTCCCGATCTTGCAGTAGTAGGATCAGTGTCCAAACAAATGTCCAGGGCTGGTATAATCCTTATACACGTGTTAGAGTCCTGGAAAGATGGCTCCTCGTAACTTTGAAAAAGTTACCCGTGAGTGACGAAACGCGTCAGGGAGCGTCATCACGTCAGACGCATGGGCATTGACGTCATCACCGCGCGCCGGAACTGATTGGACCGCGCGAATACTGCAGAGGCTTGAGTTACGAGGAGCCATCTTTCCAGGACTCTAACACGTGTATAAGGATTATACCAGCCCTGGACATTTGTTTGGACACTGATCCTACTACTGCAAGATCGGGACTGCCCCAAGATACTGCAGATACAAACCGGATGGTGGTGATTATATCACACAATGCTTGATTTTACTGCTTTTTTGTAAGCGCATTTCTTAACCCCTTCCCTCCCTTCCCCTCATTAAATGGACTATTTTACGCTATGGGTGTGCGCTCTCTCTTCCCTTTGTTTCTATAGATGCCCTGTGGACGTGGTTTGTCCATTTTGGAGAGCAGCAGGAGACCCTTCATACCAGAATCCACATCATCATTGGACTATCTGAGGACTGGTGTTCATACTCTCTTTTTTTTTTTTGTATTTTTTTTTTTTTATATTATATTCAATAGATCATTTGTTTATGGTTGTAGGTTTAATTAATATCTGTGTTAGAATTATCTAGTATTTTCACTATCTAAGTGTGTAGAATTTTATTATTTAACACAGTTGGTGTATGGGATATTATATTTATTTGCCTAGTTAACCTAAGCATAGGCGCTGCTTTTTCCCCTTTTTTTTTTGCATATATATATATAAATATATATATATATATATATATATATATATATATATATATATACTGTATATAATGTATGCACGTTTTTGATAGCCATACTGTACTGTATGTCCATGCAATATATGTGTATGGTGTTTCTATTAATCATGTATTTACACACATACGTTTTCTAGCACGTATTGAATTTATTCTTGTGTTTTTGTTCTTTTTTTTACACAATACTGTACATTGTTGTTTGTAATTGTGAGGAGGACACTCACTCCATCATCCTGGCCTTTTTTGGGTTTAAAATTATTGCACTTTTATAGCAATGTATTTAGGTGCTATCGTTTTATTACTCATTACTGTTACACTATCTTGCTCACTTTTTTCATATAGTCTATCTATTTCAATTATTATATTTCTCTAGTATATTTATTTCTAGGCAATTTTTGATTAAAAACACTATATAAGCAATCTTTCAAGTTTAGAAAGTTTGCATCTAGTCACATATTATTTGGCATGGATGAAATTTTTGTGCTGCCCTCATCTGATTATATTAATTTCAGATGTCAACAGTATTTTATTTTAACTATTACATGTGTGAATATTAGCTACGGCTTTGATCAATTGTTTGATTGGGCACACCCTGACCGGTATAAATAAGTATCCTGGTGCTACTGACGTCACCCCTGAAGAAGCACGTCCGTGCGAAACGCGTTGAGGTCATCACTGTTGTTTGAACTGTAATAACGCAAGCGTCAGCGTATTGCGCGAGGAGACGCTGGGTTCTCCTGATCAGCTGTTGAGCAGCTCTGCTGTTCAGAGGCTTGGCTCACAAGTATTACCATCTCAGCGCCCGCATGCGCCGCCACGTGTAGGACGCCTCAATAGTGGATCAGCTGTTGAGTTTATTCTTGTGATCTCCACAACTCCTACGTGCTGCGACTACATGGAGCTCTTTTTTAAATGTAAGTGTGTGATATATGTTTGTGTGTTTTTTATTACACCTTCTGCCATTCACTCTGGTGCGCTGTGTCTTCTTTGTTGTCATTTGTTGTCATTTTTGATGATCCTCACGGATCACATGGTGGGAGAACGGAGCACCCTCCACAGACACATGAAGCAAGGAAGTGGATTATCTGGAAACCAATATTTTCTTCAAGTTGATTGCCTTATTTGACAGTGAGCATGATTGGGACTTCACTGCTTTATAACATTTTTGTCCATTGAAAAGATTGAGGCCCATATTTACTAAGCAGTCTTCTGCTATAAGGCATCTTCTAGTGCTGAAAGGCACCCTTCAGCCCATTGACTTGAATAAGCTGTGAAGTGTCCTGCAACGCCAGGCGGTTTCTGACAGCAGAAGACTGCTTTGTAAATATAGCCCTAATACTTGATATCCTCATATTAAATGAACATAGCAATTATATTAAAATAATCCAACTACTGTATCTGTTTAGCTAATTTGCAAACTACCTGAATATTAACCTGAGATATTCATCCCATGAATTTATAAATAAAAAGGTGCATAATAGTGCTTTGAATCTAATTGCAAAGAGGGCTGCTAGAAACATGGCAGAATATGGTACAGATGCAGCCCCCAGTTAGGTCGTGGCTCCAGCACGGCAACACCCCTCGCCCCCCCCCCCCCCCCGCGTGTGCACGGAGAGTTTGCATGCGATTCGCCTGCTTTTTAAAAGCCATAGCGGGTGACACAAACTCACCCGCGGATAGCCAACAGAGTGCCCGCGGAGCATCCCTGGAGGCAGATACAACCAAAAGGCTGCACCTGTAGATAATACCATTACTATTAAATACATTTCAATGATAGATAAAGCAAACCTATAATGGAACATATAATAATACTGATGTCATCTAGGTAACAAACTGCATTATCCAACCCTATTGGTAACAGCTGTGCGGTTGGACCAAACTCCATACTACTGTATCTAACACCTCCTAACATTCACACCCCTAGATCCAGCGGTGAAGCTGGACCATACTCCATCTCACAACGAGCAGCCACTTTACCTTTTGTCTCAACATTGCACCTTGTTCTCTCTAGATTGTAAGCTCTTAGGAGCAGGTTCCTCATCGCCTTCTGTATCTGTTTGCGCTTGCTTGTCCTTATTTGTATTTGCATGTCATTCTATGTATATATAATTGAATTCACTCTGTACCGCGCTGCGGAATATGTTGGCACTTCACAAATAAACTATAATAATCATAATTATCCTGTGGAAAGAATAATCTTTTTTTTTTTTTCCTATTGTCATGACCTTGATGTTGCAAAAGTAAAAGATGATACTCTGATATTCCTCCAAATGGCTACTCTTGTATGAATCATCTCTGCAACATCTATTTCGAGGGTGTTTTACATTGTTCACAGTTGTTTTTTAATCCTTAGTGCTGAAATTGTTTCTTGTGTCTTGTGCCCTAAAACTGGAGCCCTGGAGATGCTTAGAAAAATATAATTCTTGAGTAGTTATATACATATTTTTACATGTGTAATTAACCCTATAATTAATTGTTCCTAAAAATGAGAATAAGTAGACTTTGTTAGCCAACTGGGAAGTGATTGAACTATTCTACCGTACAGTACAGGCATTTTCTTTTGGACTACATTAAAGGGCTCTTAGGCTAGTAGAAATTAAACCGGCTTTAAAGGCAGGCAGTAACCTTCAGACTCAGTCAGGAGAAAGCCATTATTGATTTGTGAAATAACTTTGAATACTAAATAAGAGCAAATCAAGGGCAGTACAAATATTTACCAATTACAGTACTTCTGCTATTTCTGGAACCGCACAAAGCTGTTCTCATCCAATGCAATGATTTAGAGGAGATCAGGTGAGGATAAAACAGAAAAGAGTTGTGTCACCCTTGAAGTCTGTAGCGTGTGTTTGAGAACTCTGCTACTGTGTGTCATTGAATTTCAGCCCTTACATTTTAGTATTTGGTATTTTATTCATTGCATTTTACACATGTATATTTTCAATTTTAAATGCACCCTTTTCTTTTGGTTAAGATATTCCAAAGCTTTCTCCTTACAGGGTCTGCTGCTGATCTGTGTAAAATGGCCATGATAAAAATTTCTGCTTCTATTGCAACATCTTCAACTTTAACATCCAGGTTAGTAAATATTTCTATGAGCATCCGTGTTGTTTAAATAAATCACTTTCCATCTGTGAGTAACACATTCAATCATTTTACCTAAATAATACGTTATTTCTTTTATATCACTTAGAATGACACAAGCCATGACTTACGTTTTGAAGGTGTTGAAACCTTTTCGTGAACCAACATGAAAATGTCATACATGATTAATGGACTTTGTTATGTACAAATAATATCTAATGATGGACAAATAAAACATCTACTTTTTAATGAAAAATATAATAAAGCTTAGTGAATCCTGGCTTTTGGACAATATTGACTAAGCATTGTTATTCCATTAGACACCTTTACTTCAGGTGTCTTCGAGCACTGGAATAGCACTGCTTAGAAAATATAAGCCTAAAGCCAGGATTCATTAAGCCGCAATGCAGGACATCGCACCCCGATCTGGTGTTATCTGCCATTCAAGCCAATATATGGCACTTAAAATTACCATAAACCATTTCAAATAAGTAACAAGCAGTGCCTGGCTTATCTTCTGTGCGGGTAACCGTTATAAAAAGAAATAGAGTTTTTACTCCAAACTATTGCTCAAGATTGAAAGTAAGGGGAGAGGTGTACTGAAAGCTTCCATCTGTAAATACCAGTTTGGCAGTAAAATGGGCAGAGCCACTTAACAGACAAAAAATGAGGCAACTTGCTAATGTGACTTCCATGAAAATATTTAGTCACTCTTAGGGAGAGATTCAGTAAACGCCCATGGGGCGTCTCTTTTAGAGCCTAGAGGTATGTCCTGGGACCTCTTCTCTTTTCTCTTTAAACACTCTCCCTAGGTGACCTAATCACATCACTTGGGTTCAAATATCACCTCTATGCTGATGCCACACAAATTTACCTATCAACCCCTGACCTTACACCTTCTGTACAGACCAAAATCTTTGAATGTTTCTTCGCTATATAACCCTGGACGTCCCTCCACCAACTCAAACTTAACATGTCCAAGACAGAGCTCCTCATACTTCCTCCCAAGCCTGGCCCTACCGCCCTCTTCTACATTACTGTTGGCATAAACCCAGTATCACAAGCACACTGCTTAGGGGTCCTCCCTCACATTCTTCTCTCACATTCACAATGTACTTGTCATTTTTTTCTTCCTTAACCTTGCAAAGATATACCCTTCCCTCTGTCACTCTACTGCTAAACCTTTAACACAGGTCCTTATTCTCTCCCGTCTTGACTATTGTAACCTTCTACTTTCGGCCTTCCTGCCTCTCATCTGTCCCCCCCTACAATCTATCCTAAATGCTACTGCTAGAATAACTTTACTATCTCCTTAATCTGTCTCAGCGTCTCTCCTGCTGAAATCCTTCTCCTGGCTTCCTATTAAATCCTATATTACTTACAAAATTCTCCTCCTCACTTTTAAGGCTATACATTCTTCTGCCCCTGCTTACATCTCAACCCTAATTTCTCAGTAGACATCTGCTCGACTCTGCTCAAGGATGTCTTCTGTTTACCTCTTTTGTATCAAAAGCCCTCCCTCAACTAAAACATTTCTCACTCACTGCCCCACACCTCTGAAATGCTCTTCCACTCAATATCTGACTGGCACCCTCTTTCTTAAAACACACCTCATTAATGAAGCATATGGTTAGCTCCACTGACTGATACATCTCATATGCACTGACCTTGGCCCCTTGCATATGCACGTACCAGAACACCTTTCTACTGTTTCTGTAAGTTCTCCCCACTTACCACTTAGATTGTAAGCTCTTTGAGGCAGGAACTCCCTTACCTATTGTTTTGTCTAAAGCACTTATTCCCATTGTTTTATAATATGATGTCACGTGTATTGTAAAGTGTTATGTTCCTGGATGGCGCTATATTAAAAAAAAGTGTGTGTGCCGAGCATGTGCATTTTAAGTGTAGCCGGGCTCCCCTCGCCCGCATATTATTGTTGTCGGTGGAAAGGTTTCAGCAGGGCAGGGAACGCTCCGGTATATCGGAAGTTCCGCGTTTAGGGCGCCGCCATGTTGGGAGTTGGTGTAGGTGCAGGACGGGTGGAGCAGGAGGTTGCGCATGCACGGGAATAGCTGCCAAAGCCCGCGAAGGAGGAGAGCTCCCATAGGGTGGGGCATAGGGGACTACGAGTCCCAGCAGCCCCGCGGAACCTCGTGATGCACGAGGACCAATCGGGTGGTAGAAAGGCAGGAAGGAAGGGAGGTATGGGGGTCGAGGGGCGCGCACGTTGCTCAGAGCTAGCGGAAGGAGGAAGGAGACAGAGCTCTGGTGTAGGCAGGCATTCAGCCCCTACCTAGGCCTTATACCCCAGGCCCAGTTAGGCCCTGAGTCCCCGTAGTGTGGAGCAGAGATAGGGACTGGCCCTAGATAGGTTCCGGTTCCCTTACTGTGCCGTGAGTGATCGCTTAAAGAGACAGTGTATATCTAGCAGGAGGTCTGGGCTCAGACCCTGCTACTGTTGCTGCAGTTCGTCTTGGTGGGATCGCCCCAGACGCCTATTGCTGGAGCCACCTCGCATCTGACCCTTTGTGAAGATCCTTGCAGGCCCGGGTACTGGAGTGCCTGACAGGTAACCAACAAGTGCACCAACTATATCACCATTTGTTCAGGACACAGTGGCTGCGCAGTCACCCATACATATTCGCTATCTCACTTAAGGGTGGGGGACATATTGGGTTGGGGAATTGGACACGGGGTGGGATCACCCGGTGAAGGAGGGGAATCAGCGTCCTGCGAGACGCATTAGATAGTGTCTCCTCTAGGGAGGGACACCTGTTGGTATAGAGATACATATATAAGCCTTTCAGACAAGTAAAGTCATTCGGTTGTTTATATGCTGTGTGTGTGTGTGTATTGATATATAAGTGTCCTGCGAGGAACCACTCCCCCTCTGGTGGGAGCCATCGCAGGTGGAGACGCTGCACCAAGTATCAGGTATTATCTATTATTACGCGTGCCCCAGGCTCTCCGTGGCGGAGGCTTAGGCCCTGTGAGCCTACAGGTTATACAGCATATGGTAGCGGTCTGTGTTCACTAGGAAACAGGGATACATTTGGAGGCGCTGCTGAGACCTTAGACCTGGGGTGCCCCCCGACTATACACATACCGCCACCTGGCCACCATGGCCCATCCCTCGCATCAGAGAGTGCGCGATTGGGCGTGGAAAATGCAAACGCCCGCCCGCCGCGTGGTGGCCGTGACCCAAGTACCTATGGCCTTACCATTAGAGACATTGCAAACGGCCCTACGACAACTACCTGGTTTTGCCAAAGCCCGCATGGTAGACGTCCTCATAGACCAAGACGCTAAGTGGAACACCTTGCTAGTGGATTGTCGCCAAGATCTAGTAGTTCTAGAGCCCGCTGTCCCTCAATACCTGCAGCTTCCCAACTCCCCGCCCAGCGGAAGCCCCTTTGTCTATCCACTTCGAGACCCCCCCCTTGGAGGGACTGGGTGACGACTGCCCTACCCTCACCTCCGCTCCCTACCCGGCTAGTGAAGCGGGCAGCTGTCGGTCAGGATTTAGCTATCAAGGGTCTAGCGTATCAGAAGAGGCGGGCTTGTGTAGTGAGATGTTGCAGAAACTCAATGACAAGGTAGGCCAGTTAACCGCCTCACCCAGTTTACCTCCGTTAGTAGAAGCCCTCACTCTGGCCACGCATTCTCAGAATTACCGGAAATTGAAGGCCTTATCCAGAACCCTACCCGTCCCGACGGGGGAAGATGGGATAGACCCCTGGAAGGAGCACACCAGGGGTGTGATGGAAGAATGGTCCTGTACAGACGCCGTGAAACGTCAACGCCTCATGGAGTGCTTGAGGCCCCCGGCGTCCATCCTGATCAGTATTCACCAAGAGCAGCATCCCGATCTGACCTCTCGGATAATGATCGAATTCCTAACCGAAGCCTACAGCGTGACCGAGGATGATGGGGCCCTGTGGGCCAAGTACTATGCCATCAACCAGAAAGATGGAGAAGACTTATCTGCCTACATCCACCAAGTGCAAATTGGACCTTTGCTCCACCATAAGTATGTAACAGCCTCACAGATGGACGAATACCTCCGCAAACAATACCTATGGGGATCCAGTCCTAACCACCCTATTGCGAACATGATCCGCGATAATCTCACTCGAGGGAGCCCCCCCTCATTCACCAAACTGTTACAGCAAGTCAAAGAGCATGAGGCGCATCTAATGCTTAATTCTCCCCAGAAAGCTAAAGTAACTGTCAGCTCCAAAAACAAAGGGGGTAATGAGAAAAAGGAAGACCCCCCCGGATAAACCCGGCCCCGAGCGACCGAAATACACCGGACGAACCTCGCATCCGTATAATCGCCGCACCCCGCCGAGGGATCTGTCCTGCTACAAGTGCGGGAAAAAGGGGCATATCTCCTATGATTGCCGGGTGGGGGAGTCCCGCAACCGGAGCCCCTCACCCAAGAAATTCACGCCTAATACCATGGTATGTGGTGTCCACGCGGCCAGCGGAGAAGACCCTGTCCCCTACCAAAGTGGCGAAGGTCCCAAGGACGAGAATAACCGCGTGGGACTAGTAGCCCTTATACGGGTGCTAGTAGATGGCATCTATTCCTCCGCCCTATTGGACATGGATCTCAAGTGACCATTATATATCGAGGGTTCTATGATCAACACCCCCAGAATCGGCCACTGAAGTCGGCCGAGCATATCAAAGTAAGAGGGCTAAGCAAAGAAGACTACCCCATCGACGGCATAGTGACGGTGTCTCTGGAAATTCAGCAGCTCAACACCGGAAAGTCTCATCCCATGAATGTAGACGCTCTGGTGTGTCCGGAACCCAAAGACCTACCTAAGTACCCGATTATTCTAGGCACTAATGCGGACATTGTACAAGCAGTTATCCGGGCCTATCTGCAAGAAACCAATGAGTTGCCCATGTCCAGTCTCCAACTGCAGCTTGTCCAGACGAATCCGGATCCCCTCCGGCAGCCTCGGAGGACTATGGGCTGTTGTTCTGCGGCCGAGCGGGTCTGACCCGAATCTTGGCCGGGAAGATACAGAGGATGCCCGCCTGGTGCGCCTACGGTGAACGGGTAGACGTTGAGCAGCTATTTTCCCTAGAAAGCACACCAGAAGAAGACGTCAGCAGAGGATACCGGCTCGTACCTGAATTCCGGGATTGGCCAGCCGCCATCCCTCACCGCATCTATGTGATGGTCCAGAATCTATCCCCATTTCCCATGGCCATCGACGCGGGACAGAGAATAGGGAGAATTTATCCCGTCAGCTCAGTGGATGAGGCAGTGCTAGTCAATGCTACCCGAGTAGAACGCCCCGGCGCGAAGCTGGACTTCGACTTTGGCTCGTCTGAGTTAACAGAGAACTGGAAGGAGAGACTGCGAGTGCAGTTGGAAGAGAGGCGAGATGTATTCTCTACCAGAGAGATGGATGTGGGGTGCAGCCGCAGTGCCCAACACACTATTCGGATGAGGGATACGAAGCCGTTTAGGGAACGTTCCCACCGGCTCACCCCTAGAGACGTAGATGATGTACGGATCGTCCTCCAAGAGATGGAAGAAGCCGGGATCGTCACGGAGTCACGAAGCCTTTACGCGTCACCCATAGTGGTGGTGAGAAAGAAGAATGGGACAGTGAGGCTATGTGTAGACTACAGGACCATGAACAATCGGACGGTGCTGGACCAGTATAATCTTCCCCGCATAGAGGAAATCCTGAATGCCCTCCATGGAAGTAAATGGTTCAGTGTGTTGGATCTCCAGTCGGGCTACTACCAGGTACCCATGAGCCCAGACGATCAAGAGAAAATGGCGTTCATTTGTCCACTGGGGTTCTACCAATTCACGTGCATGCCCCAAGGTATATGTGGGGCTCCCGCCACCTTCCAACGGTTAATGGAGAAGACCTTAGGTAACTTGAACCCCCGAGAATGCCTAGTATATTTGGACGGAGTGAAGGTGAAAGAAACGGCGCTAGCTCTATTAGTGTGCACTTGTGTTATACAGTGAGTTAATAATAAAATCAAATGATTATAAAACTTTGTGACGTGATTCAATAACGTGCAAAACAATATAAATGAGTTCAAACCCCCTGTTCAAAACCCAGCTGGTGGGGACTGGTTTCACTAGTCCCACAAATCTTCACTCTCCAACTGCAATCCAGGGGGAGCATAAAGGGAAATAGAACAGAAAACAAAGAACAATCTAAGTGCAGACAGTTTTTAAAAGGGTGTATAAATTTGTGTTCTGTCTTGGCTCCTATGTGTTGCCTACTTACAAGATGTAAGTCAAAAACGAGCGGTTTTGACACACAATGGTCTCTGCTAGGAGGATTTCTTAACCAGGTAGTGGGATCTCCAACTCTCAGCTCAGCAGCAGTGTATATGTAAAAGAAATGATACCATAGTGCAGACCAGTAACAATAAAAAACTCGACTTTATGGGGTAAAAATAAACACTTACAATAAAAACAAGTGGTTAAGGCATGTATCACACTGATAGTGATTGAGGAGAGAAAATGGTTAGCTCCAGGCTCACCCGCCTCCTCCGGTGTGACTGCGTGTGGACCACCGCTCTCTGTGACCTTTCACCTCCGCTGGTGATCGCTGTCTCGCCGGTCTAGTCCCCTCGTAGATACCCTCTTGTGTGGGCTATTCGGCTCCCTTTGCTGGGTGTATACAGGTGCTGCAGAGGACTTGGACTCCAGCTCTCTCACCGGTCGATGGTCCCGCCTTGCTTGCTCCGATGCGTCACTTCCGCTTAGTCCCGATGCGTCACTTCCGGTCGCGGCTGTGTGAGTGTCAGCTCCCAGATCTCTCCTCTCTCCTCTCAGGGCGGCTACCACTCTACGCGTTTCGCCAGGTGTGTGGCTTCCTCAGGAGTGTACCGCCCCCTCCTCTCAACTATCTCTATATACCTTCCATAATTGGTTTTTAATTAATTAATCAATAAAACACTTGTAAAATCAATTGGTCTGCATTATTTTTGTATCCATATATATAAGGGAGCTCATTTTTCAACATGAGTGGAATCCTAAATATCTTTATGTGGTTTGGCATGGTTTAACCTGTCATTAACCACACCATGTGGGGTAAAAGGAACAAATAATTCTCTATGTTTTAGAGGGAATGGGTGGTCCAATTAGATAATTGATGCTCGAATGATGTTTTATTTCTTTGCACTAAGAATTTAGGCTCATAGTAGTGTAGTTAGAATAGTTTCCAAGTGGGACAGGTTTAAGGCAGACTTAATTTCTGTAATGTGATCTATATTATAATATAGCCCACCAGGGAAGAGTTTAAAGGGCATGGGTATGTTTTTTAGGGGGAGAGAATTTTTCTTGTGACAGGACTATGGGGGCATAACAATCACAATTGATATATAAAAAAGTAATTCACAATTAATCTCTTACCACAGGTTGTACAGTGTGGTACTTCAAAATTATATAAGAGTGGGGGAGCTCCGTCATATATATATAAACTCTCTATAGTATGGGAATACATATTAATATTATAAGGGGTTCCATAATGCAAGATTGGCATAAACAATTGCAGGACATTTACTCAATATTATAGCACAGATACTATGATGGAATATAAACAACATGTTCATATCACAGACCAACTTAAAAAATACATACACATGTATATGAGGGTGTCTATAAATATAGATACTAGTTTATACAAATGGCATAAAATCCTAAACAATAAACCTAACCTAGGGATGACAGGCAGTGTGTTACATCTTAGTTCTTATGTGGTTTATAATATAGGATAGCGGATGGCAATTGCGCACTGTGAGAGAGAACAGCAGAAGGAGGAAAAGACAGAAGAACCGGTTAATTCAACACATCAGCAATTTTACATCTTATACAGGTTACAAGAAGGGTGCAATCTCGATTTCCATGTTGAGTCCCCTGGGGGAGAGTGTCCGCAACCTGTGAATCCAGAAGGTCTCCCTTCTCATGAGTTCCAGATTGCGGTCACCCCCCCGCCAGTGGCCCGAGACATATTCTATAGGTGTGTAAGTCAGACCTGTCGTGTCCCCCTGGTGCTTCTCCATGAAGTGTTTGGAGAGACTGTGAGTTAAAAGAGATCTCTTGATGCTGCTCAAATGTTCGATAATCCTAGTTCTTATTGGTCTCTCAGTCTTCCCTACATATTGTAGTTTGCAAGGGCACTCCAGGAGGTACACAACATGGTCTGACCTACATGTTAGACTGGATTCTATATTGAATCTTTCCCCTGTGATGTTAGATGTAAACTCCAATTTATTGTTCGATTTAAATTGACACGCTCTACATGTCTTGCATCCATGGAAACCTTTATTGGATTGTAACCAGTTCTGGGGCTTGGCTTTCTGTTTAAGGACACTAGGAGCTAGTGTGTTTTTTAAATTTCGTGCTTTCCTGAAGATGATATTTGGATGATCAGGTAGTTCGCTTCCCAAAATTGGGTCATTCTTCAGTATTGGCCAGTGCTTATTTATGATCTTCCTAATTTCCTTGGCTTCCCCATTATAGTTAGTGAGGAATGCAAAGTCTGATTTGTTCTTTATCGTTTTATCCCATAATTTAGGTTTTAGAAGATCTTCCCTCTCCAGTTTATCTATCTTTAGTAAAGCCTCATCTATCTTTTCCTCCTTGTATTTTTTCTCTATGAATCTTTCCTTTAGTTCATTGGATTGTTAAAAACGTTTCCCTCTCACTACAGTTCCTCTTAATTTGGGTGAACTGGCTTGATGGAACTCCGTCCATCCACCTCGTGAGATGGCAACTCGTCCGTAAGATGTAGTTATTTTTATCAGTTTTCTTAAAGAATGTTTTTGTTTTTATTTGGTCGTTTTCTATATATATTTCTAGGTCTAAGAAATTCACTCGCCTGTCACTGTACTCGCTTGTAAATTTTAGATTGAGTTCTACATTGTCTATGCCTGTTAGAAAATCTTGTAACTTACTTTCTCCGTTCCCCCAGATTAGATACACGTCATTGGGGAAGTCATTACTTGCAGAAACGAGGAACGGCGATGGGGACCAGGTTCGCCCCTAGCTACGCCAACCTCTTCATGGCATCATGGGAGGAAGATAACATCTGGCCTAATGGAGAGCTTGGGGAGGGCCTGGTTCTCTGGCGTCGTTTCATCGATGACATGTATCTAATCTGGGGGAACGGAGAAAGTAAGTTACAAGATTTTCTAACAGGCATAGACAATGTAGAACTCAATCTAAAATTTACAAGCGAGTACAGTGACAGGCGAGTGAATTTCTTAGACCTAGAAATATATATAGAAAATGACCAAATAAAAACAAAAACATTCTTTAAGAAAACTGATAAAAATAACTACATCTTACGGACGAGTTGCCATCTCCCGAGGTGGATGGACGGAGTTCCATCAAGCCAGTTCACCCGAATTAAGAGGAACTGTAGTGAGAGGGAAACGTTTTTACAACAATCCAATGAACTAAAGGAAAGATTCATAGAGAAAAAATACAAGGAGGAAAAGATAGATGAGGCTTTACTAAAGATAGATAAACTGGAGAGGGAAGATCTTCTAAAACCTAAATTAAGGGATAAAACGATAAAGAACAAATCAGACTTTGCATTCCTCACTAACTATAATGGGGAAGCCAAGGAAATTATGAAGATCATAAATAAGCACTGGCCAATACTGAAGAATGACCCAATTTTGGGAAGCGAACTACCTGATCATCCAAATATCATCTTCAGGAAAGCACGAAATTTAAAAAACACACTAGCTCCTAGTGTCCTTAAACAGAAAGCCAAGCCCCAGAACTGGTTACAATCCAATAAAGGTTTCCATGGATGCAAGACATGTAGAGCGTGTCAATTTAAATCGAACAATAAATTGGAGTTTACATCTAACATCACAGGGGAAAGATTCAATATAGAATCCAGTCTAACATGTAGGTCAGACCATGTTGTGTACCTCCTGGAGTGCCCTTGCAAACTACAATATGTAGGGAAGACTTGAGAGACCAATAAGAACTAGGATTATCGAACATTTGAGCAGCATCAAGAGATCTCTTTTAACTCACAGTCTCTCCAAACACTTCATGGAGAAGCACCAGGGGGACACGACAGGTCTGACTTACACACCTATAGAATATGTCTCGGGCCACTGGCGGGGGGGTGACCGCAATCTGGAACTCATGAGAAGGGAGACCTTCTGGATTCACAGGTTGCGGACACTCTCCCCCAGGGGACTCAACATGGAAATCGAGATTGCACCCTTCGTGTAACCTGTATAAGATGTAAAATTGCTGATGTGTTGAATTAACCGGTTCTTCTGTCTTTTCCTCCTTCTGCTGTTCTCTCTCACAGTGCGCAATTGCCATCCGCTATCCTATATTATAAACCACATAAGAACTAAGATGTAACACACTGCCTGTCATCCCTAGGTTAGGTTTATTGTTTAGGATTTTATGCCATTTGTATAAACTAGTATCTATATTTATAGACACCCTCATATACATGTGTATGTATTTTTTAAGTTGGTCTGTGATATGAACATGTTGTTTATATTCCATCATAGTATCTGTGCTATAATATTGAGTAAATGTCCTGCAATTGTTTATGCCAATCTTGCATTATGGAACCCCTTATAATATTAATATGTATTCCCATACTATAGAGAGTTTATATATATATGACGGAGCTCCCCCACTCTTATATAATTTTGAAGTACCACACTGTACAACCTGTGGTAAGAGATTAATTGTGAATTACTTTTTTATATATCAATTGTGATTGTTATGCCCCCATAGTCCTGTCACGGGAAAAATTCTCTCCCCCTAAAAAACATACCCATGCCCTTTAAACTCTTCCCTGGTGGGCTATATTATAATATAGATCACATTACAGAAATTAAGTCTGCCTTAAACCTGTCCCACTTGGAAACTATTCTAACTACACTACTATGAGCCTAAATTCTTAGTGCAAAGAAATAAAACATCATTCGAGCATCAATTATCTAATTGGACCACCCATTCCCTCTAAAACATAGAGAATTATTTGTTCCTTTTACCCCACATGGTGTGGTTAATGACAGGTTAAACCATGCCAAACCACATAAAGATATTTAGGATTCCACTCATGTTGAAAAATGAGCTCCCTTATATATATGGATACAAAAATAGTGCAGACCAATTGATTTTACAAGTGTTTTATTGATTGATTAATTAATTAAAAACCAATTATGGAAGGTATATAGAGATAGTTGAGAGGAGGGGGCGGTACACTCCTGAGGAAGCCACACACCTGGCGAAACGCGTAGAGTGGTAGCCGCCCTGAGAGGAGAGAGGAGAGATCTGGGAGCTGACACTCACACAGCCGCGACCGGAAGTGACGCATCGGGACTAAGCGGAAGTGACGCATCGGAGCAAGCAAGGCGGGACCATCGACCGGTGAGAGAGCTGGAGTCCAAGTCCTCTGCAGCACCTGTATACACCCAGCAAAGGGAGCCGAATAGCCCACACAAGAGGGTATCTACGAGGGGACTAGACCGGCGAGACAGCGATCACCAGCGGAGGTGAAAGGTCACAGAGAGCGGTGGTCCACACGCAGTCACACCGGAGGAGGCGGGTGAGCCTGGAGCTAACCATTTTCTCTCCTCAATCACTATCAGTGTGATACATGCCTTAACCACTTGTTTTTATTGTAAGTGTTTATTTTTACCCTATAAAGTCGAGTTTTTTATTGTTACTGGTCTGCACTATGGTATCATTTCTTTTACATATACACTGCTGCTGAGCTGAGAGTTGGAGATCCCACTACCTGGTTAAGAAATCCTCCTAGCAGAGACCATTGTGTGTCAAAACCGCTCGTTTTTGACTTACATCTTGTAAGTAGGCAACACATAGGAGCCAAGACAGAACACAAATTTATACACCCTTTTAAAAACTGTCTGCACTTAGATTGTTCTTTGTTTTCTGTTCTATTTCCCTTTATGCTCCCCCTGGATTGCAGTTGGATAGTATATTTGGACGACATCATAGTCTTCGGGCAAACACTAGAGGAACACGAAACCTGGCTCCTGAAGGTGCTTGACCGATTAGCTCAAGAAGGACTCAAGCTGTCTCTGGCCAAATGGGGATTCTGTAGGACGTCTGTGACCTACGTGGGAAACATAGTGTCCGCGGAAGGGATTGCTACTGATCCCGCTAAAATAGAAGCCATCGTAAACTGGCCCCGACCAGACAATGTGGTGGAGTTGCGCTCGTCCTGGGGTTCTGCGGGTATTACCGCAGGTTGTGGAGGGATATTCCTGTCGGGCCAAAGCCCTCAACTGCCTCCTCAAAATATATCCCGAAGACACAGGCCAGAAGGCCACCCCTGCCCGACAACCCTTCGGGGACAAATGGACTGCAGAGTGCGAGCAAGCCTTTGTGGATATGAAGCGGAGTTTGACAGCGGCCCCAGTGTTGGCCTATGCCGACCCTGAACAACCGTATATACTACATGTGGATGCAAGCCTAGGCGGATTTGGGGCGGTGTTACATCAAAAGTATCCAGAGGGGTTACGACCCGTGGCCTACATCAGGTGCAGCCTGATGGCCAGTGAGCAAAATTACCCGGTGCACAAGCACGAGTTCCTGGCCCTGAAATGGGCCATAGTGGACAAACTTCATGATTATCTATACGGAGTTTTTTTCGAGGTGCGTACAGACAACAATCCGCTCACCTATATCATGACTTCAGCCAAACTCGACGCGGCAGGACACCGCTGGCTAGCAGCCCTCTTCAACTACAACTTCACATTGAAATATAAACCGGGTCCCTTGAACATTGGGCCAGACGCTCTTTCTCGACGACCGGGGCTGGCCGCAACCCCTGATGACGACCAATGGGAAGAAATCCCTGGACCCAGGATGAGGGCCCGGTGTTCCACCGCAGCCATAGTCAATGATCAAGTGGCCTTCTCTGAGTTAAGAGTAGCCGACTCCCTAGGGTGCGCATCCAAAGCCATCCCGGAAGCATATAGGGACCCAGTGGTATGCACGTTACCCCTGACAAGATCATAGCCTGGAAGGATATGGTGCGCTATCAGGAACACGACCCGGTAGTGGCAGCCATCCGCTATGCTATCCGAAAAAAACGCCCCAATCTCCTCAAACATGCCCCTGGCGACGTGGGAGGCATACTGATGCGGGAAGCCGATAAATTCGAAATACGGGACAATTTATTATACCGAGTTGTAGAGTACCATAACCACCCGAATAGGAGACAGCTAGTACTACCTAAAATGTTACAATATCTGGTGCTGCGGTCTCTACACGATGAACATGGCCATCTGGGTGTCGACAAGACTTTTGGATTGGTGAGGGATCGGTTCTTCTGGCCAAAGATGAGAGAAGCAGTAGAGTATCACTGCCGGCGGTGTGTTCGGTGCATCCAACGGAAGAGATTGCCCACCAGGGCTGCGCCAATGGGCCACTTGAAAAGCACCGGGCCCATGGACCTGTATTGAACCAGATAGCCGAGGCATCGGCAATGTGCTGGTCATCACTGACCATTACACAAGATATGCCCAGGCCTTCCCGACGAAAGACCAAAAAGCCATCACGGTCGCCAAGGTGCTCCCTCAACGACTACATTCTGATCAGGGCTGAGACTTTGAAAGCAAATTGATAAGAGAACTACTAAAAATCTTACACATTACTAAGTCCCGAACCACTCCCTACCATCCGGAAGGGGATGCATTGCCCGAACAATTCAATCGCACGTTACTGGATATGCTGGGCACGTTGACGGGAGTGAAAAAGGCTGAGTGGAGCCGCCATGTGGAAACATTAGTACACGCTTACAATTGCACTAGACACGATTCCACCGGATTTTCTCCATACTTTCTGATGTTTAGTAGAGAGGCTCGACTGCCCGTGGACATACGTCTGAGAGTCTCCACTGATGGAGTTCATAATGCCACTCACTTCAAATATGTGCAGAGGCTACAAGAGAACCTGAAACGGGCCTATCTGCAGGCAGAAAAATCTACAGAGAAACTGAACGCAGGGAACAAAAGGCGTTATGATCACAAGGTCAAACATAGAGACATTCAGCCGGGAGATGCAGTACTCCTTCGCAATCTGGGAGTACCTGGGAAACATAAGTTGGCTGACCGGTGGAGAGAGGGAGTGTATGAGGTAGCCTCACAAATGCCTGGTCTTCCGGTTTATCGTATTAAGGACTCGGAGGGTTGGGTGAAGGTATGGCACCGAAATCATTTACTTCCCATTCCACAAGTAGAGGAGGGGGAAGTGGAATGGCCTGCATCCTCATTGGATGGTGAAATGACACAGGGTGAGAACGGTCCTGAGACTGGCAACACCGTTCTTCATGAAGACCCCCAAGAGGGAACCTCTCAAAGGGGCCCTCAACAGCGAGCATCTCCGGTGGAGCTACGGGTAAAGGGTTCGGGGAGCACACGCCCAATGGGGTGGCTCCGGAAAATTCTACATTGGACCCGCAGAGTCCATGTTTTGTACCGTGTAATGATCATATAGAGACTAATCCCCACAAGGGACAAGATAGTCATTCTCCCGAGGGAGTGACTGAAGAGCAGTTAAGGCGAAGTCAAAGAAGTGGGCAACCTCCAATGAGTATGACCTATGATCAGCTCGGGGCACCCCACTATGAGGCTCAGCAGTGGGCTCGCAACCGAGTAAAGTCGGTAATTGTGATGTTCAGTGAGATGTACAATCTTATTTAGAGTGTGGGGGATGTCGTATGTTATGCATTTTTCATTATATAAACGTTGTACCAGTTCAAAGGTATCATCCAAGCGGGGTCGTTGGAATCCACAGGGGGAGGATGTAGCCGGGCTCCCCTCGCCCGCATATTATTGTTGTCGGGTGGGAAGGTTGCAGCACGGCAGGGAACGCTCCGGTATATCGGAGGTTCCGCGTTTAGGGCGCCGCCATGTTGGGAGTTGGCGCAGGCGCAGGACGGGTGGAGCAGGAGGTTGCGCATGCGCGGGGATAGCTGCCAAAGCCCGCGAAGGAGGAGAGCTCCCATAGGGTGGGGCATAGGGGACTACGAGTCCCAGCAGCCCCGCGGAACCACGTGACGCATGAGGCCCAATCGAGTGGTAGAAAGGCAGGAAGGAAGGGAGGTATAGGGGTCGAGGGGCGCGCACGTTGCTCAGAGCTAGCGGAAGGAGGAAGGAGACGGAGCTCCGGTGTAGGGAGGCATTCAGCCTCTACCTAGGCCTTATACCCCAGGCCCAGTTAGGCCCTGAGTCCCCGTAGTGTGGAGCAGAGATAGGGACTGGCCCTAGATAGGTTCTGGTTCCCTTACTGTGCCGTGAGTGATCGCCTAAAGAGACAGTGTATATCTAGCAGGAGGTCTGGGCTCAGACCCTGCTACTGTTGCTGCAGTTCGTCTGGGTGGGATCGCCCCGGACGCCTATTGTTGGAGCCACCTCGCATCTGACCCTTTGTGAAGATCCTTGAAGGCCCGGGTACTGGAGTGCCCGGCAGGTAACCAACAAGTGCACCAACTATATCACCATTTGTTCAGGACACAGTGGCTGCGCAATCACCCATACATATTCGCTATCTCACTTAAGGGTGGGGGACATATTGGGTTGGGGAATTGGACACGGGGTGGGATCACCCGGTGAAGGAGGGGAGTCAGCGTCCTGCGAGGCGCATTAGATAGTGTCTCCTCTACGGAGGGACACCTGTTGGTATAGAGATACATATATAAGCCTTTCAGACAAGTAAAGTCATTCGGTTGTTTATATGCTGTGTGTGTGTGTGTGTATTGATATATGTGTCCTGCGAGGAACCCTTCCCCCTCTGATGGGAGCCATCGCAGGTGGAGGCGCTGCACCAAGTATCAGGTATTATCTATTATTATGTGTGCCCCAGGCTGTCCGTGGCGGAAGCTTAGGCCCTGTGAGCCTACAGGTTATACAGCATATGGTAGCGGTCTTTGTTCACTAGGAAACAGGGCTACATAAGTGAAACTTCTTTTGTCACTGTTTTGTCACAGAAATTCTATTTGTGATGGTGATGTTTTTAATTAAAAATCAAAACACAATTTCAGTGCCAAAATACAAAGAAGTTTGACTTAGAACGCTGTTTTAGCTATTTGTACTTCTATATTTAAAGTAAGGGCGAATTCCTTGTGTGTGTGCGTCACTGTGTGTGCACGTCACTGTGTGTGTGCACGTCACTGTGTGTGTGCGTGAGTCAGTGTGTGTGTGTGTGTGCGTGCGTCAGTCAGTGTGTGTGCGCGCTTGTGTGTGTGCATCAGTGTGTGTGTGCGCGCCAGTCTCTGTGTGTGTGCGCGCGCGTCAGTTTGTTTGTGTGTGCGCACGTCAGTCAGTGTGTGTGTGCGCGCCAGTCATTGTGTGCGCGCGCGCCAGTCATTGTGTGCGCGCGCGCCAGTCAGTGTTTGTGTGTGCGTGCCAGTCAGTGTTTGTGTGTGCGCTCCAGTCAGTGTTTGTGTGTGCACGCTAGTCAGTGTTTGTGTGTGCACGCCAGTCAGTGTTTGTGTGTGTGCGCCAGTCAGTGTTTGTGTGTGCGCGACAGTCAGTGTGTGTGTACGCGTGCCCCCTCAACAGGACAGGTTTTCAGAAATATCTTTGCTTCGGCACATGTGGCCCAAGCAGTCCCAGCTTCAGCACAGGTGGCTCAATCAGTCCTTGCTTCAGCACAGGAACCACCTGTGCTGAAGCTGGGATATCCTGTAAACCTTACCTGTTGGTGGGGCTTGAGGACTGGAGTTGAACACTCCTGAGTTAGAGCACATAACCTGCATCCCATAGAGCAGTTTTTGAGCTTAAATATCTTGAAAGCAGAAAAAGGTAAACATGTTCAGAGATTATATAAAAGAGAGAGAGGAGAGAGGAAGGGAGAAAAAAAAAGATCCGCTGCCCTCCAGACTGTGCACATTTTCTACTCTTACAGTATATTGTTTCGATCCGGAGAGGTGAACACGGATCGTCCAGTGATCACCTATGCTACAGCTAAATCTCTATTCTCAATCTATTTATCAGATGATAGAGATAGATAAATTATATGTTATGTATGGTACTGTATTTGTATTCACATCAATTTATCAAATGTTGGCTGAAAATGTTTAAAAATGTACCTCTACATTTAGTGGAGCTACGCAGGTTTAAATCTAAGAATAAACTATGGATATTTAAGCTTTAGAAGTCTGTAGGTATCCATATTTTACAGTGCATGCAATCAGTTTGTGTTTATGACACTAGTAGTAAAGTAACAAAAACTTAGGAGTAGGTAGTATTATAATAATAATAATATATCTTTATATTATTATATATAATAGATAAAACCTACTCCTTGTCCGGCATTTGTTACTTTGCTACATGGAAGAAAGGACCAATATAGTGACCCTTTTTATGACAGTAGTACTGTACATAGAGCCTGAAATGCATTGAGATTCAATACTAGATGCTTTGGTTGGCTCGCTATTCTTCGCTATTCTTCTGGTTTAGTTTTGACCAATGTCTTTGTGGACTCAAATATTGGTGCGCTGATTCAATAAACTTTTATCTGTTTGAATGGCATTTCAATGGGAGTTTTCTCTTTGGATTTTATAGAATAAGCCCCTATTTTTTGGAAGCCCTGTGAGTGTCTGTTGTTTGCTTCCATCAACATTTTCTACTTTCAAGCTATTGGCACTGTTTATACATTCTGTACTTTCCCCCCTGCTTTCCATTGCCTGAACCCTGTCACCTGCATCACCAGCATCATTAAGGAAGGCAGGTTTAGGCTGAACAGAAGAATTAGTAATGTACAGTATCTCGGTGCACTTTAGCCTTCCAGTGTCGAAAACGAAATTACAAATCAGAGAGGTGAATCAACACAAGAAAATGCACATATCTGAATTATTTTTTGTAAATTAGATTTTGTATAACTCCTATTCTGAACATGAAGATTTTTACATATGTAATCCATATTCCCCCCCCCCCCCAATCGCAGATAGGGTGTATATGAGGGGATCTATATGCATTACCCAACGTGGTGCTTTACCTGTTACGCTCACAGGAGGCCTAAGCCTCCGCCACGGAGAGCCTGGGGCACGTATGACAATATGAATAACCTTGTACTTGGTGCAGCGCCTCCACCTGCGATGGCTCCCACCAGAGGGGGAGTGGT
Organism: Ascaphus truei; assembly: GCF_040206685.1. Classification (NCBI taxonomy): domain Eukaryota; kingdom Metazoa; phylum Chordata; class Amphibia; order Anura; family Ascaphidae; genus Ascaphus; species Ascaphus truei. Next base: position 513,080,850 of record NC_134483.1, read on the forward strand.
TCCTCGCAGGAAATTTATATATCACTCCACACAACGTATGTAAAACACCCAATGACTACTTGCAGCAACCATAAGCATATGCACATATATCAACAGGTGTCCCTCCCTAGAGGAGACACTAACTACGGCGTCACGCAGGATGCTACCTTCACCTCGACCTCCACCAGATGATCCCACAAAGTGTCCAGTAACCCCACACAGTATTACCCCACCCTCAAGTGAGATGGATATGTGTGACTGCGCAGCCACTATGTCCCTTGTGAATGTGATATGACTCGTTGGTGCACTTGTAGATTACCTGCCGTTCACTCCGGTGCCCGGGCCTGCCAAGGAGCTTCACAAAGGATCCTGATGTCGGCTTTGTACAGGAACTGCCGTCCGGGGCGATCCCACCCGGATGGCTGCTTCAGCAACAGCAAAGGTCTGAGCCCAAACCTCTGGACGGACGCGCAGCTTCTGCTGTGTCCCTAACTGGCTTTGAATAATAAGTGGCAGGGTCCCTAACCTGGGGGCTGTCCCTAACACAACTCACACTACTGGGTGACTCAGGGCTAGCTGGGGCTTTGGGGGCTGCTGGCCTAGTGCAGGGAGTCACTGACTCCTGCACCCTACCTCCTTCCCCTAGCTTCTCCTGGCTCCAACTGACTAACGTGCTCCAAGCCCGCAAAATGTATCTCTTTGCTCCTGCAGGGCCATCCTCCAGCCCTACTGGCTCCCTGGCATCACATGGGGCGCTGCTGAGGCTCATGGGACTTGTAGTCCCTTCCAAGAGCCTTCCCTGGTAGGCTAGGGTTTCGCGGGCTCCCCTCACGCTTTCCTTGCGCATGCGCAACTCTGCAGGGCCGTCGGGACTCACTGCGCATGCGCGATCTACAGCAAGATGGCGGCGCCCTGCTCGGGAGCCGCCGGGGACCGCCGGAACGCCAAAGTGCTCCCTGCACTGGCCCCCACCCTCCAGAAGTGCCGGCGGGTCCATCGAGTGACCCACGGCAGCGGAAGAAACGAGGGAGGGGTCGCGGGACAGCAGGCACGCAGAGGGGACATGGCTATATCCTCCCCCTGGTGAAAAATCCAACGTCCCCGCTTGGGGAACGACGTCACTCGGCATAAGGTTATACAATAAAAATGCAGAGCATGATACGTACAACTTATCACGTTTGACTTTACACAACAGGGTACAAGGCAGATCACATATGATAACCGGGGCCAGCTGAGACCATTTGTGGGGTGCCCCTAACTGATCATGTGGGGGTACCTCACTTTGACTTTTGTGAGCCTCCGCCGTTATAATCTCTTGACGATCGTGCTCAGGGGTAACAGTCACTAGCTCCTTTATACTTCCTCCCCCTGTTAGGCTCACAGGAGGCCTAAGCCTCTGCCACGGAGAGCCTGGGGCACATATGACAATATGAATAACCTCGTACTTGGTTCAGCGCCTCCACCTGCGATGGCTCCCACCAGAGGGGGAGTGGTTCCTCGCAGGAAATATATATATCACTCCACACAACGTATGTAAAACACCCAATGACTTTACTTGCAGCAACCATAAGCATATGCACATATATCAACAGGTGTCCCTCCCTAGAGGAGACACTAACTACGGCGTCGCGCAGGACGCTACCTTCACCTCCACCTCCACCAGATGATCACACCCAGTGTCCAGTAACCCCACACAGTATTACCTCACCCTCAAGTGAGATGGATATGTGTGACTGCGTAGCCACTATGTCCCTTGTGAATGTGATATGACTCGTTGGTGCACTTGTAGATTACCTGCTGGGCACTCCGGTGCCCGGGCCTGCCAAGGAGCTTCACAAAGGATCCTGATGTCGGCTTTGTACAGGAACTACCGTCCGGGGCGATCCCACCCGGATGGCTGCTGCAGCAACAGCAAAGGTCTGAGCCCAAACCTCTGGATGGACACGCAGCTTCTGCTGTGTCCCTAACTGGCTCTGAATAATAAGTGGCAGGGTCCCTAACCTGGGGGCTGTCCCTGACACAACTCACACTACTGGGTGACTCAGGGCTAGCTGGGGCCTTGGGGGCTGCTGGCCTAGTGCAGGGAGTCACTGACTCCTGCACCCTACCTCCTTCCCCTAGCTTCTCCTGGCTCCAACTGACTAACGTGCTCCAAGCCCGCAAAATGTATCTCTTTGCTCCTGCAGGGCCATCCTCCAGCCCTATTGGCTCCCTGGCGTCACATGGGGCGCTGCTGAGGCTCATGGGACTTGTAGTCCCTTCCAAGAGCCTTCCTTGGTAGGCTAGGGTTTTGCGGGCTCCCCTCACGCTTTCCTTGCGCATGCGCAACTCTGCAGGGCCGTCGGGCCTCACTGCGCATGCGCGATCTACAGCAAGATGGCGGCGTCCTGCTCGGGAGCCGCCGGGGACCGCCGGAACGCCAAAGTGCTCCCTGCACTGGCCCCCAACCTCCAGAAGTGCCGGCGGGTCCATCGAGTGACCCGCGGCAGCGGAAGAAACGAGGGAGGGGTCGCGGGGCAGCAGGCACGCAGAGGGGACCTTGCTACACATATTATGGTCATAGCCTATCTTTGGTATCAAGCAACATGTCCTCATATTGTTTGAGTGTGCTTGTTTTTTTTTTTTTTACTTTTGGGTGATAATAAAGTTAACAGAGTTGTCACACACTAAAATGTAGAAATTTCTTTCAGGCTTATTGCTCAGATTCATGATGAATTGTTGTTTGAAGTAGAAGATTCTCAAGTTCTTGAGTTTGCAGGTAGGTGATGTTTCAACATATATATACACACACAACAAATGCCCAATGCTACATCCAATATGACAAAAAATATATAAGTACAACACTTCAATACTGATATTCTCATAAATAAGGGTTATTTAGTTAAACCCGTTGGCCAAAGCGTTATAAGCATGCAAGCCACGCCAAGGCATAACCAAATTTGCAGGTCCTAACACTACTTGGTTAAAATTCTCATTTACCTCTGTTGGAGGTAGAAGGACCACATTGGGTCTGTCCAAACACAGGAACATATATATATATATATATTTATATGGATGCTGGGAAATGACATGCAAATGAGCATGGGTTCCATGTAAAAATGCATTTCAGCAAAAGCTGACACATTGCGTGCTCATTTGCATGTAATTTCCCAGAATCCCTTGCTGCAGTGGCAGCACTGTATGCTAGATGATAATGGTGAAAGGCAGGGTTGCAGACCTGTCTAGGACATGAATGTGGTCACAAATTATATTCTTTATTTGCTATATGCTAACAGTGGAGGTTTTTTGTCGCCCTTTTCACACACCATAACTTAAAATGTATATGGTATATATATCCCCCAATACATATAAAAAGACCTGCACTCCCCCCCAATACATATAAAAAGACCCCACTCCCCCAATACATATAACAAGACCCCACCTCCCCCCAATACATATAACAAGACCCCCACTCACCCCCCCCCCCAATACATATAAAAAAAGTAGACATACAGTTAGGTCCGGAAATAATTGGACACTGATACAAGTTTTGTTATTTTGGCTGTGTACCAAAATAAATTCAAGTTACAGCTAAATAATGAATATGGGCTTAAAGTGCAGTCCATCAGCTTTAATTTGAGGGTATTCACATCCAAATTGGAGAAAGGGTTTAGGAATTACATCTCTTTAATATGTAGCCCCCTCTTTTTCAAGGGACCAAAAGTAATTGGACAATTGACTCAAAAGCTGTTTCGTGGACAGGTGTGGGCTATTCCTTCGTTATTTTATCATCAATTAAGCAGATAAAAGGCCTGGAGTTGATTCCAGGTGTGGCATTCGCATTTGGAAGCTGTTGATGTGAACCTACAACATACGGTCAAAGGAGCTCTCAATGCAAGTGAAACAGGGCATCCTTAGGTTGCAAAAAAAAAATAAGAAAATCCATCAGAGAGATAGCAGGAACATTAGGAGTGGCCAAATCAACAGTTTGGTACATTCTGAGAAAAAAAGAACGCACTGGTGAGCTCTGCAGCACAAAAAGGCCTGGACGTCAACGGAAGACAACAGTGGTGGATGATTGTATGATCCTTTCCATGGTAAAGAAAAACCCCTTCACAACATACAGCCAAGTGAAGAACACTCTCCAGGAGGTAGACATATCATTATCCAAGTCTTCCATAAAGGAAGACTTCACGATAGCAATTACAGGGTTCACCACAAGGTGCAAACCATTCATAAGCCTCAAGAATAGAAAGGCCAGATTAGACTTTGCCAAACAATATCTAAAAAAGCCAGCCCAGTTCTGGAACAGCATTCTTTGGAAAGAATATACAAGTATTTTACTGAGTATTTCTGTCATGTTGGATGTAGCATTGGGCTTCTCTGTCGTCTGTTGTATTCATATGCCACGCTCAATAGCACTCCATTTTGACACTTAAATACATATTTATATTTTGTGGGGGCTCAGGGGTTCCCAAAAAGAGCTTGCTGGGGTTTTGTGTTCTGTTAACCTATTCTCAGCTGTTTCAGCTGTTGGAGGTTGGTGGCTCCTCCTTCCCAGGTTTTAAACCCGTCCCTCCCGACTTCACAAGTTAGTAGGTCTTTTCATTCTGCTGGATATAGATCCAATGTGGTCTTTCTCCCTCCTATTAGAGGTAAATGAGAATTTTAATCCTAAAAGAGGTATATTAGTATTTTATCTGGTAGTGTTAGGACTTGCGAACGGGTGTCTGCCTTGTCGTTGCTAGCAAGCTTACAACGCTTTGACCAAAAGGTTAAACTGAATGACCCTATTTCAAGAGAATATATAAGTATTTTACTGTGTATTTCTGTCATGTTGGATGTAGCATTGGGCTTCTCTGTCGTCTGTTGTATACATATGCCACGCTCAATAGCACTCCATTTTGACACTTAAATACATATATATATTTTGTGGGGGCTCATGGGTTCCCAAAAATAGCTTGCTGGGGTTTTGTGTTCCTTCAAGCAGTCATTGCCTGCTAAGGATTCTCGACAAAGTATTAAAAATGTACATTTTATTTATGATTGTGTTAATTTGTCCAATTACATTTGAGCCCCTGAAATAAGGGGACTGTGTATGAAAATGGTTGCATTTCCTAAACTTTTCATACAATATTTTTGTTCAACCCCTTGAATTAAAGCTGAAGGTCTGCACTTCTATTGCATCTCGGTTGTTTAATTTCAAATCCATTGTGGTGGCGTACAGAGCCCAAATTATGAAAATTGTGTCCGTGTCCAATTATTTCCGGACCTAACTGTACCTTTGGGATGGTTGGGACTGGTGGCAGCGGGGTCCGGCAGAGAGTTGGGGCATCAGATGCAGGCCTCCTCACTCTGTTTCCCACGCCGAGCTTCAAGTCAGCGCGCACCAGAAGCTGAGGCGCGCTGACGTCAGAGGCTAGGAGAGGAAGGCCTGCATCTGATGCAGAGCCGGGGGCCGGCCGCGACCCCCTTTTTGTCTTTTGTCCCCCCTCTTGGCGGCCCTGACGGCCGCTCAGGGGGCCTGGGCAGCCGGGCCCCCTGACTCACCGGGCCCGGAACGCCAACCCCGGCAGACCCCACCTGTTGGCGGCCCTGATACCATGAAGTGCCTGATGATACACGTTTTCATTACATGAGTAAACCAAAGCAAATCAGGATAAGAACCTACACAGCCCTAGGTTTATTTCATTTGTTAATGCAGGGGTGCTCAACTCTAGTCCTCAAGCCACCCCAACAGGTCAGGTTTTCAAAATATCCCAGCTTCTTCACCGGTGGTTCAATCAGAGGCTCATGGCCACTGATTGAGCCACCTGTGCTGAAGCAGGGACTGATTGAGCATCTGTGCTGAGGCAGAGATATCCTGAAAACCTGACCTGTTGGGGGGCTTGAGGACTGGAGTTGAGCACCCCTGTGTTAATGTATTATTTTTGCTCTCTATGAATAAAGTTTCCAAGCAGCTGATATTATTTGAACCAATTCTCTGGGGGCAATAAACGCTGCCAAATAATTACATTCATAGTCATCACTCTCTAGCACTTCTGTTTAATTTTACATTTAAAAAAAAATAAATCCAATATTGTTTATGAAACCAAAAAGAAAAGCCTCTGAGATCCCTCGAGCATTAACAGATGAGGTAAAAGCATGCCGTTTTCTTTAATGGCTATTTCTGGGGGGGAAAACTTTTTTTTTTAAATATATATATTTGTATTAAAAAAAATTTCCCCAGAAATGGCCATTAAAGAAAACGGCATGCTTTTACCTCGTGTGTTAATTTATGAATAATGACCACTTACTAAGTATTGAATATATTTATATTTAATTGTTTTCTCAGATATCAGAAAATAATCAACACATGATTCCAACTTGCTGAAATGCACGAGGGATCTCATCATATATATTCCATGCACGAAGGAATATATATATATATATATATATATATATATATATATATATATATATATAGAGGTATCAGTACCGTGTTAGCCGAGCTTCAATAATCAAAAAATAAATAGATGATACCGTTCTGTGGCTAACGAAATGCTTTTATTTGTGCGAGCTTTCGAGATACATATATATATATTTAAATAAAATATGTTGGTTTATTTTTTCAGCACTCGTTAAACATATCATGGAATCTCTGCAGCAACTTGATGGAGAACAATTAAAGGTATGCAATACATGTGTATTACTTTCTATTTTTAACTATTTTAAAACAGCAATAAGGGTTAACTTTTTTAAATAATTTAATATTTATTTTTTTATTACAGGTTTGAAGCAGGGGGTCTCCGGAGCTGAACCCCATTTATTTCAGCTCTGGGGACCCCATGCTTCCAGAGGTATTTTCCGTAGTGGTGCCAATATCCCTGTAGGCAGAGAAACGGTGTTCCTTAATCTAATGGCGGCTTAAATGTCCCGCGTCACATGGGCCAATAGGAACACCAGATACCAGCACCACCTACGGAGGTAAGTATCTCTGGAAGCAGGGGTCCCCGGAGCTGAAATTAATGGGGTTCAGCTCTGGCGACCCCCTGTTTCAAACCAGCAATAAAAAACATATTTTTTTTTAAGTGAACCCATATTGCTGTTTTAAGAAATGGAAAATGTGGCGGGAAAACTAAAGTTTGCACTGAGATGAAATGGAGTTGCTCAGTATATTTCTTATGCATATTCTGGACCAATCATTTCTTCAACTTTATTTTCCTTCTGGCTTATTAGGCCGCATCCATACTGCGCGTGACTGCACGCGCGACGCGAACAAAAGGCCGCACCTCAATGAGACAGGCCATAGAGTGCGCGACGGCGCGGCAGAGTTTTCACGAGACAAAAAAAAAATTGGTTTTGGCGCACGCCAGCCGGGTCACGTGGGCGGTTCAGCCAATGAGGGTGAACCAGCCTCGTGACATCACAGCCACGCCTCCCTGTCGCTGTGGATCTCAGGCCACAGATCACTCAGCCGACAGGCGCGCGCGACGCCATACGCTCCGCCACGCGCGCGCCCACTGAACCCGAGGCCTTATGATGCAACCAGACTTCAAGACATATTTGCATAAATGAAGGTAGCACAGTGATAGGTGAACATAATGGACGCAGCGCCTCTGTAGATTTCGTCCTCGCTTTACGGCAAGTTAGACATGCATAGTAGCCTGCACCGCAGTTATTGTGAAACCAACAAATGTTGCCATTAATCAGAAATGATAATAATTGCCCACCTATTGTGCATTTGCATTCTACTGGAAACCATGTTTGTTTATTTTTAGGTTCCTTTGAAAGTGAGTCTAACCACTGGAAAATCCTGGGGATGCATGAGTGAATTCCGAGAGGAACAGAACCACAGCCATTAGGACTGTTATTCAGTAGCCTCATGCAGTACTTCCTCTGTCTTCCCTGATTCTTCACTCAATCACTGAGTAGTAACAGCTCTGCCGGATCTTTCATCAGCACCTAATATCCTGCCTGCATGTAAATTTGTCTTGCTTGATTCTGTCTGTAGCCCTGGGCAACAGCAGTAGAATAAGACTGGTTCATACCAGTTTATTGTACTTATTTTTGCCACGCTACCCTTGAAGAGAGCTGTTCAGTTTAATGCTAAATTGCAATGCTTGAGAACGGAAAATATATTGATGTGTGGTACGGTAACATTAAAAAAAATTGTTTTGTTTTATACATTTTTTTAGATTTATTTTTACATTTTTTAGATGAAACATCCATCTTTTTTTTTTAATTATTTTTTTATTTACATTTCAAAAGGCATTCAGCTGATACTTTGTCAGTAATTCCAAGTATTGTACATGAAATTGTGCCTGCCAACAAGTGAGAATTCATTCATTTGAGTAGAAAATAGAAATACCACGTGTGAGCACATTCACATGTCTCAGACAGGTCTGCAACCCTGCTTCTCACCATTATCTCTTACCATACAGTTTTTCCACTGCAGCCAGTGATTCTGGGAAATGACATGCCAATTCCCAGAATCCCTTGCTGCAGTGGAAGTATTGTATGCTAAGAGATAATGGGGAAAAGCTGGGTTGCCGACCTGTCTGAGACGTGAATGTGCTCACACGTGGTATTTCTATTTGCTGTACACTGTATGGTGAAGGGTGTTTGTCACTTTTTGACCCACCATATTAATGTGTTCACTTAAATAGAACTGTTTACAGCACGTCTTACATTCGCGTACATATTCAATTCACTGAAAATACCACAGGTTAATAATCAAAGTCTCCAGACTGATGAAGCTGATTTTGCTCTGGTTGCTCTAGTTGTATCTCAGTTTATGGCCCGTGAGACATTAATAAATGACCCCCATTAAAGTTTCTGTATTAATGTCTCCCATCAAAATCTGCACCAGATCCATAAAAGAAAAATCCAACTGGAAACGTTTCATAATAAATTTTATGTTGTGATGAGTTTTGCAACTGAGTGACCTGGATGCATAACCCGCACTATCTTAATTTAAGTCATCTGCTATGGTAATATGGGTCTAATAAACCACATGCATTTTGTATTAAGAGTACAAATAGCCGAGAAATGGCCAATGAAATTCAAATGCTGAGGCACCACACCAGTTTGTTAAAGTAATTAAAGTTCCCACAAAACAGTCTAGAAACGGAATGCTAACAAAATGCTAAGCAATTGCATTCATAATCCCAATCTTATGCCATAAGGACAGTGTTGAGAAATAGTCTTCATTGAACAATACATTAAAGCAGGGTTTCCCATCTCCAGTCCTCAAGACCACCCAACAGGTCAGGTTTTCAGTGTATATCCCTGCTTCAGCACAGGTGGCTCAATTAGTGACTCCCTGCTTCAGCACTGGTGCTCCAATCAGTGACTGAGTCATTGACTGAGCCACTGATTGAGCCACATGTGCTGAAGGTAGGATGGCCTTAAAACCTGACCTGTTGGGGGGAGGGGGAGCTTGAGGACTGGAGTTGAGCATCACTGCATTAAAGGTTGAAGCTTTATTTTACCATTTTACGGATATATATTGATATATTTTCAAAGCATATATTTAATTTATTTTTTTACTTTGTTTTGTTTCATCACAAAACAATGCAGGGTTACTGCTGGAGGGTTTAGTTGTGAAATCACCCGCTGTGAAATAGATACTCAGAATGGCAATGCCTGAAAACCTGGAGGGTATTTTAACAGAACTCCTGTTTCAAAACACAGAAGTAGGCTGAAAGGTGTGTGTGTGTGTGTGTGTCACACAATGCTAGTGCATGAATGAATGTGTAATACATTTATTTGAAATAGGATAACCTAGGTCTGCTAGCAGAGGGGGAGGAGAGGATGTATAACCTTGAGGCCTTACTGTGTCTCTGGAGCTGGAGATATACAGGTGCGCTGACGAGTATTCTAAAACTTGCCTTAAACTTGCCTTGGAAAATGTGGGGCTATCACCAGGTACATCCTGGGTACATGCTGCAAACATTTCAGTGACATTTCTGCAGAGAGTAATGGCCCATCGGATTAACATAGCAGGGGTCCCTGGCAGTCCCATTCAGTTTCAATGGGACTGCCAGGGACCCCCGCTGTTAATCTGATGGGCCATTAGTTTGTCTGCAGAAATATAAATGAAATGTTGCAGCATGTACCCAGCATGTACCTGGGTCTTGTTGGGGATTGCCCCAGGTTTCTTTTAGAATACTCGTTGGCACTACAGTAGGTAAATGTGGTAGGCTACGGCCCCAGTGTTGCCTGGCGGCGCGTACACAGTTGAAAGCCGCGTTGTGCGGTCTGTAGGGGAGCGATGGGATGTGCGGTGGCCATGACAGGGGGCGTGGCCATGATGGGGCATATCAGCCCTTCCATTTGGCTGCGCCTAGTTTTGCAGCCTGGGGCCGTAAGAATGAAAAATTGCCAAAAATATTATTAATTAGCAACTGCATTAAACTAGCATTTCTCAAAGATGAGTGAGTTTCATGATTGGTTTTCCATCTCGGATTCTGTGGCAGCTGTTAGTCCCCTTGTTTTATGGGATATTAGTTATGGAGCTTCAGTATGTGTATAACTGCACAACTTTCATCAAGCTTCAGTAGTATTATAGTGAAGCTTCATATAGGTCGTAGCTTTAACAAGTCATGCAGCTAAACCAGGGGAGCGCAATCTTTTTCCCCTGCGCCCCCCTGACGGCTGTTCTGCTCTCCGCGCGCCCCCCTCCCTCCCTCCTCCTTACCGTGGTTCCGGGCGTCTGGGCGTCATGACGTCACATTGCCATAGCAATGTGATGTCACATGACCCCGCAGCGTCATTTGACGCCGCGTTGCCATGGCGATGCGTCTCCAGATGCCGGCTGAACCATGGTAAGTAAGGTTTACAGAGGCCCTCCCCGCTTCCCCGACACTTAATTTTAGTGCCTTTGGGAAGTGCGCGAGGCCTCTGTAAACACTGCGCCCCCAGCAGTTAATCTCGCCCCACCAGTTTGCGCACCGCTGAGCGAAACTACAGTATGTTAACATGTTTTGTGTTTTCACTAATGTGATATTAAATCTTATAGATCCGAAGGTGGTTGTTGTCTGGAAAACTGTGTTGAATGTACTACATACAGTATTCACTGTCAGTTTTTTATTATGTGTTCAATGTATTTTTCATGTTTATTAATGTAAACTACTTAAGTATTAAATGTGTACACCATTAAATTGTAGTTCTGTTCACTGTTTTTCTGTAGAGCAATGCCAATTTACAGTCCTCAGTTTCTAGAATGACATACCCTATTTCCTCAATTCTAAGATGCACCTTTTTTTTCCGATTTTCACATGTCTGAAATCGGGGTGCATCTTAGAATCGATGTATTGCAGATGGTTGAAGGACAGGTTGGCGGCGGCAGGACAGGTCCCAAGTCTGCAGGTGAATGAAGATAAGAAGCGGGCGTGCGGTGGCGGAGGCAGCTAATAGATCATAATAGCAGGAGCAGAGCATCATAGGGGAACGGCTTGGGAGGGGCACACTGTAACACCGGAAGTTGACCGGTGTCTGACTTCCGGTTACAGTGTGCACCTCCCAAGCCGTTCCCCTATGCCGCTCTGCTCCTGCTCAGCTCTATTGCTATTATGATCTCCTGCCGCCGCACCCCACCGCACGCCCGCTGTCTTCTTATCTTCATTCACCTGCAGACTTTGGACCTGTCCTGCTGCCGCACACCCACCCGCTGTCAATCTTCAACCATCTGCAGACATGGGACCTCCTGCCGCGGCCGCCCGCTTCATCCTCCGCTGACATGGGACCTCTCCTGAAACATGGTAAGCGAAAAAGTAATTTTCCGCGATTGTAAGGGCCAAATCGATGGTGCGTCTTACAATTGAGGAAATACGGTAATAACTGCTGAATAAAGAAAAATGAACATAGCTTCCTAGAAACAACTATTGCAGAACATTTTCACATCCCGGTTGGATGTTAATGCTGAATTAACACTGTATTAGCTTTGTGATTTCTTTGTTATTGATTTACCTGCAAAACATATTACAGTACCTACGATAAATCTTAACAGCATTTCTCTATGAACATCTCTACAAAATGTAGAACACAGCTTTGTCTGCTTTTTTTTGTCTCTCACAGGAGAGTACTGGAGTGATCTGTTTTGCTTTTATAACTTAGCTAATTGTCTAAGGGGCTCTTCTGGGATATGGGTAGAAGAATCTCTATAAATATGCAGATTCTCTTATTTTTTTATTTTTTTCAGTTAGAGTGATGTTTAGTTTATACTGTATGATCTGGACAGCAAGGGGAAGGATGGTTGAGTCTAGTAGTAACATTATTAACGCTTTGCAGAATATCAGTGGTTAAATATTCTTTCGTTCTAAGTCAAACGTACAAAGATAACCATTCCTTCCTAAATAAATTTGATTAAAATGTGTTAGCTTGAAATGTTTATCCCAGCTTATATCTAGTGTTTTGAATCGTTACACAAATACGAGAAAGAAAATGGCAATAGTCACAGCTACAGTACTGATGAATTGCATTCAAATCTACTGTATGCACTTACCAGTAACACTTCCTATTGTTAGATACAGTATAATCCTTACCAAAACTGCATGTTGAGGCAAGCTGGAAAATAATTGAGGAAGGGTGGGTAGCCGTGTTGGTCCTTTTTTCCATGTAGTAACAAAGGAGGGAGAGGGAGTAGGTGATATGCTACCTTTAATTGGACCAACAAGTTACAACTAGTAATGTACCGGGTCCTAAAAAATACTGGGTACCGGGAAAAAAAAGAAAAATTACACGGCCGGGTATCTGGGTACCCGGATGGGTAGGCTTAGAGCAAGTGCAGGGCAGCAGCAGAGGAGGAGTAGAGCAGCCGGCGGAGGGAGAGTAGATCGTCAGCCGGCAGAGAAGGACAGCGGGCGGTGGAGGGAGAGAAGGATGGCAGCCTGCAGAGAACATCAGCCAGCGGCCGAGAAAGAGAAGGAGGATGGCAGCTGGCAAAGGATGACAGCGGGCGGTGGAGGGAAAGGAGGAGGCAACTGGTGTTGGTGAGATAAGAGGACCATGTGAGTGGCACAGGAGGATTCCCCAGCGGTTGGACCTGGAAATCTTCTCTGACGTTCGGTGTCTGCCGCTGCTACAGCACCCTCCTCCCCGGCCATCCTATCCTGCTCCACTCACGTGGTCCTCTTCTCCTGCCGCTACCATCTGCCGTCCTCTCCTGCTGCCGGATGCTGTCCTCTGCAGGCTGCCATTCTCTTCCTCCACCGCCCGCTGTGGCCCTCTGCCGGCTTACGTCCTCTCTCTGCCTCCAGCTGCTGTCCTCTCCTGCTGCTCTGCTCTTGCCGTTCTCTGTCCTCTTCTCCCACCACCTTGAGGAAGGGGGGGGGGCGATTGGGGAGGAGGAGTATCGAGGGAGCAGAGCAGGACAGAAGTCCCCGTCACCGGGTTCCAGCGCCCTGGGCCGGTTCCAGGCAATATCCGTGTAGATTAAATATGGCCAGGTAAGCCGTGTCCCGGGTAATTTCCAGGTACCTAGTACATCACTAGTTTCAACCTTTCCAACCTCTCCGGGTCCTGGGCGCTGTCGCAGATACCACCATGCAGCTCCCGCGGATGTGGACGCGACCCAGCTCCTCTAACACGTGCCGTGTGAATAACGTCAGCTGTGCTTGTTTTTTTTTTTAACATATCTATTCAATGCTTCATTGCTAATGGACACACACGGAGAGCCACACAGAGAGACAGAGACACACACGGCGATGGCTGACCCGTGGTGTCGGATCCTCTGCACCCTGCGAAGCTGCTCCGGGTAAGTCATGCGTGGGGATGCCGCTGCACCGTTGGGTCTGGGACAGCTGGGAGAGTTATCCCAGCTTTCCTCCTCTGACGGACAGGGAACCCCTGATCACAGCGGCCATTTTTTTACACGATCCCCGTTAAAACGCGGTCGCATTATGTGGACCTCAAGCACCGCGTTATAACTGGGTTCAGCTGTACCTCTGCCTTTTACTTATCTCCAATAATCTGCCTGCCCATCTCACACTGAAAGGGTCCTATATTTTCTAATGTTTTTGTTATTAAGGTACTTCAAGAACTTTTTAGGGTTGATCTTACTTTCTATTGCAATCCTTTTTTCATTGTCCATTTTTGCTAATTTGATTGCCCTTTTGCAAACTTTTGTTACATTCTTTATCATTCCAGAGAGGACAGGCACAGTGTCAACAACCCCAAAGTCAGCCACGTGAGTCTTTATATCTCAACTCTTGGTGCTCGCAGTGAGCCAGTTGCTGGAAGAGATATCACCCACATTATACTTATTCTGTCTGGGGTTGACCATGCTTATTTCCCATGAATATATTAATCAAATCAGCAGGACTGCACCATTTCTTAGTGCCTGGTGGGTTAATCATTGATTTACCCGTTATATACATTGTTATTAAGGTACTTCAAGAACTTTTTAGGGTTGATCTTACTTTCTATTGCAATCCTTTTTTCATTGTCCATTTTTGCTAATTTGATTGCCCTTTTGCAAACGTTTGTTCCATTCTTTATCATTCTGATATGATGCCTCCATTCCTTCTGAATTTAAGAATCAAAATGCCTGCCTCTTCTTTTCCATTTCCTCCCCTACCTGTTTATTTAGCCACATTGGTTTAGACGTATTCCTTTTATATTTATTACCCAAGGGTATATATACATTGATAAGCGTGCTTTTCTAGCAATGTTTTAAAGACTGCCCTTTTATTTTCCATATTTTTCCCTGCAAAAACATCATCCCAATTTATACTTTGTAGATTAGTCCTCAGTTTATTAAAATCTGCCTTTCTAAAGTTTAAAGTCTTTGTTGAACCCAAGTAATCTGTTTTTTAATCATTTATTTCAAATGAGACCATGTTATGATCACTGTTACCCAAATATTCCTGGGACTTGAATATTTGTTATTACTTCTACATTGTTTGATATTACCAAATCTAGTATTGCCCCTCTCCTGGTTGGTTGCTCAATAACTCGGGTCATGTAATTGTCTTTAATCACCTCCAAAAACCTGTTTCCTTTTGTTATAATGGTAATCTCATTGCCCCAGTCTACGTTTGGATAATTAAAATCGCCGAATTATGCAAACATGACCTAGTTTTGATGCCTTTTCCATTTGCAAAAGTATTTTGGCTTCCTCAATCTCACAGATATTTGAGATTGAGATAACATCAGTCCTATTTAAAAAAAAAGTCCTTGCCAGGAGTTCAGCCGGCCATAAAAATAATTATTGTATTTTTGAGTAAATTTGTAACCGTTAACCCTGTGTGTTCCTGATTGATTAAAATACTTAATTTCTGCCATGTTCATTACAAGTGGTATCACTGCTCTAAAGATAAGCTGTGGATTGCAATTAAACTCATTCTGTAAAGAGTTGGAAACAGGAGCAGCAGCCTGGCTGGGCAGAACAGCTGGTCCGAAATATCTATAAAAGCACCCCACTGTTGTAGCACCCCTTAAAACATGAGACAAAATCTCCCCCAACGATAAATTTACTACATTCCCATCCCCACTGACCCCCATACAGTATGTGGAAACCCCATTGTTTTTTTCTGGGATGCAGACGCAACATTTTATAAGCTGGAAACAAGCTTAAATAACTTTGCAGACATGAGCTACACAGACAAGCTTAGGCCCCCTTCCAATACTTTGAGGAGTAGGCAACAATAACTGCATAAGCAAATGTCCAGGGCAGGCAGCAACAAGGACAGCAAACGGCAACAAGGACAGCAAACGGCAACTGAAAACATAGAAACAGCAACAGGAAACAGGTAGGACCAATATAATGGCAATTAAGGGAAGAATAGGGGAGATTTATATAGGTTTTCAAAATGATCCAGAAACGATCAAAAAAGACATCCCAAAGTTGCACTCTGCCTAGTAATAAAATGATGAACACAATAATTTGTGTTAACCACTACACGTAAAGCGCTCACACCAAGGAGGAAGGAAAATCAAAATCGAATATATCAAAAAATATCTCAAAAAAAGGAAAACAATAAAATTTTATTTAAACTCATCTATAAAAAATGTTCATTAAAAGAGTTGAGCAGTGATCTGCATAATGTGGAAATATCAAATTACTAGACCCATGTATGGAGAACGGTGTTACTAGTAAATGTCACCTGTAAATTAGACCTATTGTATCAGGGCTCAAATAAACACCTTAATATGGGAGGGTCTGAAATGCAATTCCTACAATTGGAACATGCAAAAGGCTATTTAATCACACATATCAATCAAGCAGATCTCATCAATGGTTGTATATATCAGGTTATAATGCTATACACATACACGAATACTGCATAAACGGATAGCTATATGGTTGTATTTCTCCATACTCACCTCAGGATAGATGCATGACCGGCTCTGGTCATGATGCAAACACCCAGACGGATACAATTTGACCGCATTTAAGTCATCTTGTTACTTTGTTCATAACACTGTAGAAGCAACATTGCAGGCTATGTTGAATATGTTGAATATGAGCTGACAACATGTGTGTTTGAGCAGTTAGACTTACGGCTATAATACCCAAAATAGAGGGATTATTATTCTACCTGCTCTGGGGTGTTTGATACTATACAGCTACCTTCAGGATACAGCATTCTTATGCTCTATACGCAGGTTTAGAGTATGTGTATAGCATTATGACCTGATATATACAACCATTGATGAGATCTGCTTGATTGATATGTGTGATTAAATAGCCTTTTGCATGTTCCAATTGTAGGAATTGCATTTCAGACCCTCCCATATTAAGGTGTTTATTTGAGCCCAGATACAATAGGTCTAATTTACAGGTGACATTTACTAGTAACACCGTTCTCCATACATGGGTCTAGTAATTTGATATTTCCACATTATGCGGATCACTGCTCAACTCTTTTAATGAACATTTTTTATAGATGAGTTTAAATAAAATTTTATTGTTTTCCTTTTTTTGAGATATTTTTTGATATATTCGATTTTGATTTTCCTTCCTCCTTGGTGTGAGCGCTTTACGTGTAGTGGTTAACACAAATTATTGTGTTCATCATTTTATTACTAGGCAGAGTGCAACTTTGGGATGTCTTTTTTGATCGTTTCTGGATCATTTTGAAAATATATATCCCTACCTCCCATGCACCGCCACTCGTTTCCCTAATTATTATGAACACTCAGGTTGAGCTGGTATGACCCCCCTCCTATTCTGTTGATACTTTGGATCTCTTTTGGTCCTTTCTGCCGTACCACATAGCTCCCTAGTACATAGACTGCACTTTGGTGATCAGCCCGGTTTAAACGTACCAATTTAAACTGTTAACTATATAAGCAATGACAGGCATATTATCATACCAACCAGACTTTGATGCATGGGCCACAGAAGCAAATAATGTTTTCTCCAATAACAAAATAATTAATGAACCCATAGGCCAGCCTGATATTAAACAATATTTCTCAGAATTAGATAAACTATTCACCACACAAACAAAAACGTGGTGGGAAATAACGAGTTTAGAGAGATATGTATCAGAGAAGTTAGTACCAAGAGGGCTAAGAGCATCAGTAACACCCTCACATCTTATTACAGATGAGGAATTTCACAAAGGCTGGTCAAGGATTCTCCTCGATTGTTCGGAGAAATTAATGAAATTTTTGATTGACTTTGAAACTAAAAAATTGGAGAAAACTAATTTAGCGATTAAAGAGTCACTTAACTTGGCACACGCATGGAAAGAACACACCGATTTTGAAAATCTAGATAGAACACTCAAAAACAATATTGCAAAACTAAAAGCTGATATCACTGACAGAAAGCAACGCAAATACCTTCGTGATGTAAAAGATTTTGAGGAGGGTAAAATATTTAGGAAAAAACAAACACGCCTTTTTTCCCCCCCATCCAGAGGGTACCCCAAAACTGGGGAATCTTCCACAGAATGGGAAAATAGCGATATTGAACAAGAAACACATGCCCATACTGATAATAGATCTAATGCAGCGACCCATGATGATTTTTTAGATCCAACTGCCCCCCAAAATACAAACCGAGGTGGAAGAGAACAAGGAGGGGGGGATCCTCAAAAACAACTAAGGGATCGGGAACGCTGGGGTTACAGATCGCAGAGAAGAAGGGGGAGGGGAGGAAGGACGAGATAACACAGATAATTAATTTATCTAATAAAATTCTCACCTCAGCACACATCACAGTTTTATCAAGGGGTTTCTCATACTGTCCAACCAATACCCTTGATAAATTTGAAAGCATAAAGGATTTGAACTTGTTTTCAAGAAAATTACTCCTACACAAGTTCCATAGTAGGTGGGAAAAACCACTCAACCTAAACACACCTATGGAGGGTTATGACCACATGGATAGGATGAATATCAGACTTTTAGGAGATTTACTCAAAGAAAGTGAAAAACCAGCTAGTGAAGGACCGTTCACAAACGTTAGAAATAGATCCAAATTTGTTCCAGCAATGGAAACATGCACTAACGTGGATGTCTTCACAAAACTGGTTACAAAAGACATCGAGCGATTACAAAAACATACACGGGTAAATCACAATATTACATTGGATGAAATAGAAGCCCTAAAGGATTTAGAATCGGATGTTAATATCATAATTAAACCCTCTGACAAAGGGGGAAACACAGTTATTATGAATAAGGAGGATTATCTCCAGGAGTGTGCCAATCTGTTAAGTGACCATAATTGCTATAGGATACTACCTAGTGACCCTACACAAAGCTTTCAGGAAATTTTAACAAAAATCCTGAAAAATGGACTGGAAAACAAAGTTATTACAAAAACTGAATACGACTTTATCCTTATTCCCCATCCAAGGGTTGCGACCTTTTACCATCTCCCAAAAATACATAAGGGAAAGGTCCCCCCACCAGGCAGACCAATAGTGTCTGGAATAGGTAACGTTACCTCAAATGCCAGTGTCTATTTGGACAAATTCCTAAGGTCCTTTGTCAGCTGCCTCCCGTCACATCTAAAAGACACTAAAGACATTTTATTAAAAATCGATGATGTACAAATAGATGAGGAAACATACTTAGTTGGCCTTGATGTGGTTAATCTATATACCTGTATTCCACATAAGAGAGGCCTTGCAGCCGTAGAATTCTTCCTAAGATCTAGGAATACAGACGCAAGATTACACAATGTGTTTGTTATGAAACTGTTGGACTTTACACTGAGTAGCAACTTTTTCCTATTCAACGGCAAATATTATCATCAAACCCAGGGCAACGCGATGGGGACCACGTGTGCTCCCACCTATGCCAATTTATATCTGGGCTGGTGGGAGGAAACCGTGGTCTTCAGTGAGGCCCTGGACATGTATGCGGACCATATAATACTCTGGGTCCGCTACATTGATGATATCCTCATACTATGGAGAGGTACATCAGAGCTCCTTTCTGAGTTTGTAGAGAAACTCAATGACAATGAATGCAACTTAAAATTTACCATGCAAATAGATCGCAATAGAATTGACTTCTTAGACATTACCATCACAAGAGGCAAATACGGATACCTAGAAACAACTATATTCCGTAAACCAACAGCGACAAATAGTCTATTAAAAGCCGACAGCCACCACCCTACCCATCTGATAAGGAATATACCTACTGGCCAATTCCTCCGGCTCCGGCTTAATTGTTCGACCACGTCTGACTTCATCACTAAAGCAGAGGAAATGAGCCAAAGATTCTATGAGAGAGGCTATGGCAAAGGTACTGTTAGACAAGCATTCAAAAGAGCACTACACACTCAAAGAGACACTCTACTGAATCGAAATAGGAGAGGAGGTACAACTAAGGAGGTGATTCGATTTATAAGTACCTATAACACACAGTGGAATGACCTTAGACGCATCTTTAATCGACACTGGCATCTATTGATGGAGGATGAGGACCTGACTGAGGTATTAAACAATTCACCTACCTTCACAAGTAGAAGATCCAGGAATATTAAGGATAGAGTCGTACGAAGTCACTATCAGCCGGTCCCAACAAGAACCTGGCTCAATCAGAAACCACAGGGCTCATTCCCCTGTGGCCGCTGTAAAGCCTGTGCTTTTATGCCCCCCACCAAAACGTTTACAGACATTCACAAACAGAATACCCATAAGATCAAAGATTTTATAAATTGTAACAGCAAAGGTATTATTTACTTGATCAAATGCACATGTGACAAGATGTACGTGGGTAAGACATATAGAGAACTCAAGGTCCGCATTCTAGAGCACCTAGGATCAATTAGGAATAGCCAAGATACTCCTATTTCCAAACATGTGAACGGTATCCATAATGGTAACTGCAAAGTTCTGCAATTCGCAGGTATTGAACAGATACCCCAAGGACCACGCAAAGGAGATTGGAACAAACAACTCCTACAAAAAGAATGTAAATGGATCTATAAACTCCAAACATTGAGCCCCTCAGGTCTAAATGAGGGCTTTATTTTTTCATCATTTATCTGA
Source organism: Ascaphus truei (assembly GCF_040206685.1). Taxonomy (NCBI): domain Eukaryota; kingdom Metazoa; phylum Chordata; class Amphibia; order Anura; family Ascaphidae; genus Ascaphus; species Ascaphus truei. The sequence goes on from NC_134483.1 coordinate 513,101,252, forward strand.
CATTAACCTATAACAGACCATCTTTTGATTTATGATTGATGAGGATAGTCAGAGTAAAATATGTTAATCACTAGCAGGATCGCATTGACCCTTTTGGGCGATTCAAATATCTAGATGCCATTCCTACACTCTTTACTATCATGCTAATCTTACCCATGTACATCTTTAAACTTTTGTCTACTGTGTCTATCAGTATTTCAGTTTTTAAACATTATAGGATCATGTGGATTCTGTGCTTATAATGGATGAATGTATTCAACATTGATCATGAGCTGACACCTAATGTGAGAATATGTACTATTCATTTAACATTTAAGATATACAAGGATTCCCCTTTAAATAACCACTATAACGGGACTGACCTAATGGGGATATGAATATTCATGTATTGGAACATGGCCCCGCCCCCAGAGGAGGTATTTAAGCCCTGAATTTGAGAGCGTAGGAAAACTCCTCCCCCTTTGATGAAGCGCCGGTTTACAACGCGAAACAGCTGTCAGGCAAGCTTGCGACGCTCCAACCGATGACGTCAGCCAGATCGGAGCACAACGCAGAGTTGAGCATGCTGAATACTGCATAAACGGATGGCTATACGGTTGTATTTCTCCATACTCACCTCAGGATAGATGCATGACCGGCTCTGGTCATGATACAAACACCCAGACGGATACAATTTGACCGCATTTAAGTCATCTTGTTACTTTGTTCATAACACTGTAGAAGCAACATTGCAGGCTATGTTGAATATGAGCTGACAACATGTGTGTTTGAGCAGTTAGATTTACGGCTATAATACCCAAAATAGAGGGATTATTATTCTACCTGCTCTGGGGTGTTTGATACTATACAGCTACCTTCAGGATACAGCATTCTTATGCTCTTTACGCAGGTTTAGAGTATGTGTATAGCATTATGACCTGATATATACAACCATTGATGAGATCTGCTTGATTGATATGTGTGATTAAATAGCCTTTTGCATGTTCCAATTGTAGGAATTGCATTTCAGACCCTCCCATATTAAGGTGTTTATTTGAGCCCTGATACAATAGGTCTAATTTACAGGTGACATTTACTAGTAACACCGTTCTCCATACATGGGTCTAGTAATTTGATATTTCCACATTATGCAGATCACTGCTCAACTCTTTTAATGAACATTTTTTATAGATGAGTTTAAATAAAATGTTATTGTTTTCCTTTTTTTGAGATATTTTTTGATATATTCGATTTTGATTTTCCTTCCTCCTTGGTGTGAGCGCTTTACGTGTAGTGGTTAACACAAATTATTGTGTTCATCATTTTATTACTAGGCAGAGTGCAACTTTGGGATGTCTTTTTTGATCGTTTCTGGATCATTTTGAAAATATATATCCCTACCTCCCATGCACCGCCACTCGTTTCCCTAATTATTATGAACACTCAGGTTGAGCTGGTATGACCCCCCTCCTATTCTGTTGATACTTTGGATCTCTTTTGGTCCTTTCTGCCATACCACATAGCTCCCTAGTACATAGACTGCACTTTGGTGATCAGCCCGGTTTAAACGTACCAATTTAAACTGTTAACTATATAAGCAATGACAGGCATATTATCATACCAACCAGACTTTGATGCATGGGCCACAGAAGCAAATAATGTTTTCTCCAATAACAAAATAATTAATGAACCCATAGGCCAGCCTGATATTAAACAATATTTCTCAGAATTAGATAAACTATTCACCACACAAACAAAAACGTGGTGGGAAATAACGAGTTTAGAGAGATATGTATCAGAGAAGTTAGTACCAAGAGGGCTAAGAGCATCAGTAACACCCTCACATCTTATTACAGATGAGGAATTTCACAAAGGCTGGTCAAGGATTCTCCTCGATTGTTCGGAGAAATTAATGAAATTTTTGATTGACTTTGAAACTAAAAAATTGGAGAAAACTAATTTAGCGATTAAAGAGTCACTTAACTTGGCACACGCATGGAAAGAACACATCGATTTTGAAAATCTAGATAGAACACTCAAAAACAATATTGCAAAACTAAAAGCTGATATCACTGACAGAAAGCAACGCAAATACCTTCGTGATGTAAAAGATTTTGAGGAGGGTAAAATATTTAGGAAAAAACAAACACGCCTTTTTTCCCCCCCATCCAGAGGGTACCCCAAAACTGGGGAATCTTCCACAGAATGGGAAAATAGCGATATTGAACAAGAAACACATGCCCATACTGATAATAGATCTAATGCAGCGACCCATGATGATTTTTTAGATCCAACTGCCCCCCAAAATACAAACCGAGGTGGAAGAGAACAAGGAGGGGGGGATCCTCAAAAACAACTAAGGGATCGGGAACGCTGGGGTTACAGATCGCAGAGAAGAAGGGGGAGGGGAGGAAGGACGAGATAACACAGATAATTAATTTATCTAATAAAATACTCACCTCAGCACACATCACAGTTTTATCAAGGGGTTTCTCATACTGTCCAACCAATACCCTTGATAAATTTGAAAGCATAAAGGATTTGAACTTGTTTTCAAGAAAATTACTCCTACACAAGTTCCATAGTAGGTGGGAAAAACCACTCAACCTAAACACACCTATGGAGGGTTATGACCACATGGATAGGATGAATATCAGACTTTTAGGAGATTTACTCAAAGAAAGTGAAAAACCAGCTAGTGAAGGACCGTTCACAAACGTTAGAAATAGATCCAAATTTGTTCCAGCAATGGAAACATGCACTAACGTGGATGTCTTCACAAAACTGGTTACAAAAGACATCGAGCGATTACAAAAACATACACGGGTAAATCACAATATTACATTGGATGAAATAGAAGCCCTAAAGGATTTAGAATCGGATGTTAATATCATAATTAAACCCTCTGACAAAGGGGGAAACACAGTTATTATGAATAAGGAGGATTATCTCCAGGAGTGTGCCAATCTGTTAAGTGACCATAATTGCTATAGGATACTACCTAGTGACCCTACACAAAGCTTTCAGGAAATTTTAACAAAAATCCTGAAAAATGGACTGGAAAACAAAGTTATTACAAAAACTGAATACGACTTTATCCTTATTCCCCATCCAAGGGTTGCGACCTTTTACCATCTCCCAAAAATACATAAGGGAAAGGTCCCCCCACCAGGCAGGCCAATAGTGTCTGGAATAGGTAACGTTACCTCAAATGCCAGTGTCTATTTGGACAAATTCCTAAGGTCCTTTGTCAGCTGCCTCCCGTCACATCTAAAAGACACTAAAGACATTTTATTAAAAATCGATGATGTACAAATAGATGAGGAAACATACTTAGTTGGCCTTGATGTGGTTAATCTATATACCTGTATTCCACATAAGAGAGGCCTTGCAGCCGTAGAATTCTTCCTAAGATCTAGGAATACAGACGCAAGATTACACAATGAGTTTGTTATGAAACTGTTGGACTTTACACTGAGTAGCAACTTTTTTCTATTCAACGGCAAATATTATCATCAAACCCAGGGCAACGCGATGGGGACCACGTGTGCTCCCACCTATGCCAATTTATATCTGGGCTGGTGGGAGGAAACCGTGGTCTTCAGTGAGGCCCTGGACATGTATGCGGACCATATAATACTCTGGGTCCGCTACATTGATGATATCCTCATACTATGGAGAGGTACATCAGAGCTCCTTTCTGAGTTTGTAGAGAAACTCAATGACAATGAATGCAACTTAAAATTTACCATGCAAATAGATCGCAATAGAATTGACTTCTTAGACATTACCATCACAAGAGGCAAATACGGATACCTAGAAACAACTATATTCCGTAAACCAACAGCAACAAATAGTCTATTAAAAGCCGACAGCCACCACCCTACCCATCTGATAAGGAATATACCTACTGGCCAATTCCTCCGGCTCCGGCGTAATTGTTCGACCACGTCTGACTTCATCACTAAAGCAGAGGAAATGAGCCAAAGATTCTATGAGAGAGGCTATGGCAAAGGTACTGTTAGACAAGCATTCAAAAGAGCACTACACACTCAAAGAGACACTCTACTGAATCGAAATAGGAGAGGAGGTACAACTAAGGAGGTGATTCGATTTATAAGTACCTATAACACACAGTGGAATGACCTTAGACGCATCTTTAATCGACACTGGCATCTATTGATGGAGGATGAGGACCTGACTGAGGTATTAAACAATTCACCTACCTTCACAAGTAGAAGATCCAGGAATATTAAGGATAGAGTCGTACGAAGTCACTATCAGCCGGTCCCAACAAGAACCTGGCTCAATCAGAAACCACAGGGCTCATTCCCCTGTGGCCGCTGTAAAGCCTGTGCTTTTATGCCCCCCACCAAAACGTTTACAGACATTCACAAACAGAATACCCATAAGATCAAAGATTTTATAAATTGTAACAGCAAAGGTATTATTTACTTGATCAAATGCACATGTGACAAGATGTACGTGGGTAAGACATATAGAGAACTCAAGGTCCGCATTCTAGAGCACCTAGGATCAATTAGGAATAGCCAAGATACTCCTATTTCCAAACATGTGAACGGTATCCATAATGGTAACTGCAAAGTTCTGCAATTCGCAGGTATTGAACAGATACCCCAAGGACCACGCAAAGGAGATTGGAACAAACAACTCCTACAAAAAGAATGTAAATGGATCTATAAACTCCAAACATTGAGCCCCTCAGGTCTAAATGAGGGCTTTATTTTTTCATCATTTATCTGACATTAACCTATAACAGACCATCTTTTGATTTATGATTGATGAGGATAGTCAGAGTAAAATATGTTAATCACTAGCAGGATCGCATTGACCCTTTTGGGCGATTCAAATATCTAGATGCCATTCCTACACTCTTTACTATCATGCTAATCTTACCCATGTACATCTTTAAACTTTTGTCTACTGTGTCTATCAGTATTTCAGTTTTTAAACATTATAGGATCATGTGGATTCTGTGCTTATAATGGATGAATGTATTCAACATTGATCATGAGCTGACACCTAATGTGAGAATATGTACTATTCATTTAACATTTAAGATATACAAGGATTCCCCTTTAAATAACCACTATAACGGGACTGACCTAATGGGGATATGAATATTCATGTATTGGAACATGGCCCCGCCCCCAGAGGAGGTATTTAAGCCCTGAATTTGAGAGCGTAGGAAAACTCCTCCCCCTTTGATGAAGCGCCGGTTTACGACGCGAAACAGCTGTCAGGCAAGCTTGCGACGCTCCAACCGATGACGTCAGCCAGATCGGAGCACAACGCAGAGTTGAGCATGCTGAATACTGCATAAACGGATGGCTATACGGTTGTATTTCTCCATACTCACCTCAGGATAGATGCATGACCGGCTCTGGTCATGATACAAACACCCAGACGGATACAATTTGACCGCATTTAAGTCATCTTGTTACTTTGTTCATAACACTGTAGAAGCAACATTGCAGGCTATGTTGAATATGAGCTGACAACATGTGTGTTTGAGCAGTTAGATTTACGGCTATAATACCCAAAATAGAGGGATTATTATTCTACCTGCTCTGGGGTGTTTGATACTATACAGCTACCTTCAGGATACAGCATTCTTATGCTCTTTACGCAGGTTTAGAGTATGTGTACAGCATTATGACCTGATATATACAACCATTGATGAGATCTGCTTGATTGATATGTGTGATTAAATAGCCTTTTGCATGTTCCAATTGTAGGAATTGCATTTCAGACCCTCCCATATTAAGGTGTTTATTTGAGCCCTGATACAATAGGTCTAATTTACAGGTGACATTTACTAGTAACACCGTTCTCCATACATGGGTCTAGTAATTTGATATTTCCACATTATGCAGATCACTGCTCAACTCTTTTAATGAACATTTTTTATAGATGAGTTTAAATAAAATTTTATTGTTTTCCTTTTTTTGAGATATTTTTTGATATATTCGATTTTGATTTTCCTTCCTCCTTGGTGTGAGCGCTTTACGTGTAGTGGTTAACACAAATTATTGTGTTCATCATTTTATTACTAGGCAGAGTGCAACTTTGGGATGTCTTTTTTGATCGTTTCTGGATCATTTTGAAAATATATATCCCTACCTCCCATGCACCGCCACTCGTTTCCCTAATTATTATGAACACTCAGGTTGAGCTGGTATGACCCCCCTCCTATTCTGTTGAGATTTATATAGGACCTGGCTGAGGAAAGGAGATGCTGTATGCAGGTGATTAGAGAAAGCAGGCTTCAGACAGTCTATACAGAAACTAGTAAAAGGCAGAGAGCAGTCCCGGTGGTCGAGCAAGAGAACTGCACCCTGGGAGCGAGAACAACCAGCTCCTGTCAGGGATATCCCTGACACAGAGTATGGGAGGCTATGAGTATGGAGACAATTTATTATAGAATCAAAAACTCCTCAACTAAATTTGAAGATATATGGTCCCCGTGGACAAAATATATGTCCAATTAATGAATCAATTAATACAATTATGGAAATACTGGGAATCTGAGATCTGACTCCAAAAGACTGTTCATAGTCCCAAAGTTCAGCAAAGTATCCGGCCGCTCCTCCTCTTACCGTGCATGATAATCTACTACTCATTTTCTGCACTTGTTATTAAGTTGATTTCTTGAGCAGGTGATCACTACACAAGCGATTATATGGTTGCGACTTGACGGAAGGGCCGTGCCAGTCAGGGCCACCACTGAAGGGGATAAGGCATCTTTGATTTGGCAACTTGAAACAAAAAGGTGTAACACGTAAATATGCAACTGCTTAATCCCAGCTTCCTGTGTTGGACATTTGAAAAAGTTGCTGGCCAAAATGAAAAACACTGCAGCAAACGTTGGTTTTACAGCAGTGACTTTCATTGGTAATCGGGCTTGTTAGCAGAGATGGGCGAATGTGTTTGGCGAATTTGGATCCGCAGCAGATTGGCCGGTTCCTTTGGTCCGTGCATTTCAGCGGATCAATCTCAAAAAGGGCGATTCGCGTTTTGTGCATTTTTTTTTATTCTTACCAAAACACTCCGCAAATTCTGCAACCCGTGGACGGATTTGTAGAATCCAATTAGCAGATTCAGCAATCCGGTGGCGGATTCTTAAGAATCAGTCAACGGATTGCTGAATCCGCGGATTGGATTCTACAAATCCGTCCACGGGTTGTATCTGATGGTGGATTTTGATGAATCCGCACGGTTTAAAACCAACCAAATCCATTTGTGGATTTTACACCGCACAACGGATTTGGGGGGGACGGGGGAAATTTTAGAAAATCCAGGAAACGGATTTGGGCGGATTCGTCCCTCTTTACTTGTTAGGTTTTCGGGATATTTTGGGGCCATTAACATCTTTGTGACTGGCCTAACATTTTATGATTTAGGTTAGAGTAACATGCCCCATTTGCTCATACCTAAAATAGCTTTTTATTGGCACATTTATGTAATGTTAAGATGTGGCAAACAAAAAACAGTTGAATAGACAATTTTATTTTTGTCTACTTGTCATGTTTTTTGTTGCTCAACTCCAATGAAAATTTAGAGAATAACATCTGCAGAATGTTTATAGGAAACAAAATGATTGCATTTGTGCTAAAGTAGCACTTATTAACTGTATAAATTGGCCCGAAGGTGCAGAGTCAGAACTATTTTTGCTCCTGGAGCAAGTTCCACCAAGTGCACCTCCCCTCCCGCCCTCCCCCATGTATAAAACAAAGGCAAAGCAATTGCAGGTTAACTTTGTTCTGGGTTAAAATGAAATACAACTTAATAGGTAACCTTCTCTCTCCCACTCTTCCTCCCCCCCCCCATCACTCTACCTCTCTTGCACCCTTTTATCTCTTCCCCCACCTCATACCCCCCTTTCTTACTCCTTCTCCGCCCCTATCTCTTAGGCCGAACTCACGGTGGCGGCTGCAGGAGATGGGTCACGGTGATCGGGGGCATGGCAGGGGGCGTGGCGAACGCCCTCATTGGTTGAACCAGCTCACGTAACGCTAACGTCACGCGACTGCAGTCCGCAATTTAAATTTTTGTTGTGGCAGCAAAATGTAGCTGTGTCGACACGCGCAGCGCAGCGGGCACTTAAGGAACTACCTTAGAAAATCAGGTAAGAGTCCTTGAAGTGCGAGCGGACGCATGCGAGTGCACGTAGCAACACCGCCACCATGAGCTCGGCCTTTTATCCCTCTGCCTTCTCCTCCCTCTTCCCCCCCGCCGGGCTGTACCTGTGGAGCAGGTGAGGTCCATCCTGGCAGCAGAGGGCGGCCCAACCAAATGGCTTGACTTTTAATATCAGACCGCCAGGGCGGGCCCGGGAGAGATGTCCCTGCTCTCTCTCCCCCGTCGGCGAGCGATAGCTGGATCTCTACGGCCCCTACCAGGCGCCGCCGGGGGAAGTTGCCCCGCTCACCCAGCCCTAGTCCCGCCTCTGCCAAGGTGCGCCAGAAACTAAATCTCCGGTATTTGCAAAAGGTTTTGAACGGAATACATTAACCACACAATCACCAGGATTTAGAATTGATTTATTTAGACAGTATTTACATCAGATGAGTACATGTTCTTGTTACTATCATTTGATATCGAAAATAAATCATGAAAAGTAATGCAGCAAAACCAAATTTGTCGCAGCTAGTCAGAAATTCACAGTAACAGCGGCCATCAGGATCAAACGGAAGTACCTGCAAACCATTTACTCCTTCCTTTCGGGAGCGGAGAAAATATAACTTGAGCAATCTTACCATATGAATGCTACATAAAGAAATGCCTCAAGTTAACATGGCATCTCACAAGCAGTCGAATGCATAAAGCACATCGTGAGCTGTATTGTATGTTCAGATTGCTTCCAAGCAGCCTCATTTACTCATCATTAACAGGGCCCTGCTCATCAGCCGGTTACGTTATAATCCAAAAAACACATAGGGGGTTGTTTATTAAACCGTGACGGTGACGATTAGGAGTCCGCGTGCTATTGCAGTTTAGTGAACAGCCCCATACGGTAGTTTATAAAAGCATTAATCCCCAGTGAACAAAGGATAATCTGTTTTTAGTAAATGCTGAGAACAGCTAAACAAATTACAATATAATACGTGATCTGACTTGTCTGCAATACATAGTAGGGGAAAATTAGTCTTGTCTCTATATATGGTAATACAATAATCTAAGGTTAATGTGTTTGTGAAGCATCCTGCAAGTTTGTTCCTTTTACAATTTTTTTTAGTTTACGCAGGAAGATTTTTTTTACTGTGATCCTTTTCAACATTGGGTAACATGTAGAGAGGTCTTTTACAGAAGCTACACTGAGCACCAGATGTGCTGCGTGTGCATACACTACTATGACTGCTAGGCACTGCAGAGCTCACAGTAACCACCTCTGCAATGTGTTTGCATAATCCGATTAACACAGCCTCGCACAGTATTCTGGGATGACAAGCACAGTGCAGCAATGGTCTCTGTTTTTTTTGTGCGTAATGATTGGTCATAAAGGGCCGGGAGCGATTAAGCTCATGTACATAAGTAAAGATGTGTCCCTTTACACCTCCGAGAGAGACGTGCTACCTGACTGCTGTTGTGCACATCTACACTGTCAATGTCATTTGGGACACTGGACATACAGAGGTTCCAGTGCATCCAGATCAATTACTATCCCCACACCTGCCCTCTTTCTCTGAGGTCAAATTGGTGAAGAAGAGGAAGCAGGTTTATAATGGTTGTGTTGTGCACAGTCCATTCATCTTCTGCAACAGAGAATGAGCTAGAGATTTTTTTTTAACAGAGAGAACTGAGTACAATATTACATCTCTTTTCTAACATTAAAATTCATGTGTGTGATGTCTGTTGTATTTATGACAAATGTATGATTTTGTAAGAAATGTACAAACAATGAGTGCTTTTATTTCCTAGAGTTCTCAGAAATTACTTGTGAAGTTGATCGTTTTCACTGGCATTTCACTGAGGGTTATTGCTTAAATAGAATTTACTGTTTATATACATGTTTCTTACATTGAGGTATAACTTGCAAATTCGACAGATCTAGAAACATTGATTTCATTACCAAAGATATTGTACAATACACAATATACAATGTGAGCATGTCTGCTGGTTGATACCGTCTGAAACAGCGGTTACATAAACTAAGCCATTCATCTTGCATGCATGTCTTATTCATCGGGGCCTTCTTCTATATCCACCACGATGGCCAATTGGGCCATTTTCAGACAAAATTTCCCATTGAAGCCAATGAGGAATTTCTACCAGCAAACAGCCTAATCGTCCGCTTCGGCAGACATACAATAAGCCCCTCATGCTGCACATGAAATGCTTTGTATTTCTTAAAAACACACACAGCTTCTTCACTATGTTGGGTTCGCTCATTAAGTAAACATGTTGCAATTACCAATTTATGTGGCCGTGCTTTCTGAGATGAATTTGAGTATGGATTTAGTAGAAGTTGGGCTGAAATTGTACAAGTCGTTTTCCATTCTCTTGGCAAATGGCCTTCATACTGTAGCATCTTCATGACTGGAACACGTTCATGAGTAATTTCCAGTGAGCGAGGTTATTATTGCAGAGTACAAATACACACAAAGACTTTCTTATAAGATGCGTTCATCTATTCATTTAGCCTTATGCAGCATTGTCTCAATTCTCTGTGCAATTAGCAGCAAACTGTTTATTTACGGTTATACCCAACCTCATTTCACAAAGCACAAGCACTTAAGGTCAAGGCTGAAAAAAGTGCATGTTCTGTTCTTATGCCAGTCAGAAGTTACGCTGATTATTGTCTTTTCCATAGAAGACATCCAGCTAATTTATGCAGGTAAAGGCTTAGCAGTGAAAAAATCGTGAAATAAAAAATAAAGCTATGTACAAGATAGTCACAATTGATTGTTATAAAAACATGCAAACACAACTTAAAAAGCTCACAGTACAGTACATTGGCTTATACAGGCATACCCCGCATTAACAACGCAATGGGACCAGAGCATGTATGTAAAGCGAAAATGTACTTAAAGTGAAGCACTACCTTTTTTCCACTTATCGATGCATGTACTGTATGTACTGCAATCGTATATACGTGCATAACTGATGTAAATAACACGTGTAACAGGCTCTATAGTCTCCCCGCTTGCGCACAGCTTCGGTACAGGCAGGGAGCCGGTATTGCTGTTCAGGACGTGCTGACAGGCGCATGCGTGAGCTGCCGTTTGCCTATTGAGCGATATGTCCTTACTCACGAGGGTACTTAAAGTGAGTGTCCTTAAACCGGGGTATGCCTGTACTTAAAACGATGCATTACAGCTTAGCTCTTGATAAAGAAAGTATTAGACAATGGATAAGAGAATAAATTCCCAGCAAACATTTTATAAGCCCTGCCCGAAGTTTAACCTGATATTTCTTTTGCAAAAATATACTTGTTGAATACAATATTGAAACAGCTGCCTGCTTCCCACGCTACACTGCTATGTAAACTCACTCTAACTTGCCTTTTAGATGTCCGAATGAATATCTCATCTTTTATGGACATTGTAAACACATTTAAGATGAGTTTTCAAGCACTAACTTGCTCTGCCTGGCACCAACTAAATTGATATTGTCCTTGAAAGCCTTAAATGTATTTACATGTCCAATAAAAACACAACACCTCTAATCTCATTGCTTCTGATTTCACATTTCCAATTGGACTAAACACAATTTACTGAACAATTAGATCGATGGGTTTTCAGCGAAATAGTTGTTAACATCAAAATAAAAGTATATGACCGATGCATAGTCTATAATCCACGTCACACTGGCGAAGCCTGTTGCACAAAGCAATGCACTGCAGGCCCCCATGAATGAAAGGGGTGGATGAAAGGTCCATCTGGGACCTGCAACGTTCCTCCTCCTCTGTTCTTGGCTGTCACAATAAATGGAGAATTGCATTATGAACATGTGAGTAGGGCACCACTTTGTTCCTGTCCTAGAGGAGACCTGCACTTAGAGGAATTTGTTTATGTTGTGTTGGCTGCACAAGCAGGATTCTCCTCGCCTAAAACTATTTCCCAGCACTTTGGAACTGTTAAAAAATCGCAGTAAATTTCATTTTATATATATATAAAAAAAAAAAAATCTTGTCCCATAAAAAAAAGTTTCTTTATTGCTTGAAAATGTGAGTTTGCCAATCCCCCTAATTTTTACAGGCAACAGTGAGGAAGTGATTTAAATTATACCTTGAAATTCTAAATATTTCATTGTTACCTAATGCCCATGACAGATATGTGATGTGGTTTTATGAACATACAAAAGGAAAATGTTATTGTATGTATATAATTAATAGCAAATTAATATAAACAGATTACCACTCTAATTAAAAACTGCATCTGTTGTATGTCTTTAATGTCTTCAGTGCCGGATGGATGTACAATGCATTGTTACATACATTAGAGCCTCTCCAGGTACTGAGGGTATCAGGTATTAATACGTATTCCTCAAAGAGATGATGTTTCATATACTGTATGTTTTCCATAACTGGAAAGTGCAACCACGAGTATCCGAACACTTGCCTTGGAAAATCTGGGGCAATCTCCCAGTAATACTGCAACATTTCTGTGAGATTCTGCAGCCAGACTTATGGCCCATTGGATTAACACAGCGGGGGTCCCAGGCAGTTCCATTCAGTTTGAACGGGACTGCCAGGGACCCCCGCTGTGTTAATCTGATGGGCCATTAGTCTGGCTGCAGAAATGTCACAGAAATGTTGCAGCATTACTGGGAGATTGCCACAGATTTTCCAAGGCAAGTGTTCGGATACTCGTGGCTGCATCTGAATGTCCCTCGGAGGTACCCGTTTCCGACGTTCATACACTCATACAATACTTGAAACATAAGACTGATTGGGGCCTATAATTTAAAGTCTGATGGAAAATCGCCCGAACACGGCATGCATTATCACACCATAAAATCCTGGCTTTCTCACCGTATTCGTTAAGAACTATCTATCAATTAAAATAGATTAGTTTGTAAGCTTTTCGGGGCAGGGATTACCTTTCCTATTGTCTTATTTTGCTGCACTTATTGTATCATTTTAACTCCTTGTACTGTATTCTTTGTGAAGCGCTGAGTACACTTTTGGCGCTATATAAATAAAGACATACAATACAATACAAAATAGCACGGCTTATTTGCATGCGTTTCTGTGCCCGATTTTGTTGCAAAACCACCCGGAAACTGATAGTCAGAAATCTTACCTCGCTCAGGTAAACAAAACGGGGCTTTTCAAAGAGAGATTTACCTTTTAAATATGTTAAATATATTTAAATGATTTCAACTGGTAAATTTCCCAGGTATCTGAGGTTTTCTCACACGTACTTCCCCAAGCAAACTTGCAGCTTAATGAATAGCCCATTAATATGCAATTTGCAATATGCAATTTGTAGTTTGCCTTATTTGCATACATCATCTGAATATTGCATGAAATTGCATAGCCGGAAACCAAACCACCCCAAAACATCCTTTTTTTTGTGTGCACAATTTGGACATGCGATACGGGCTTAATGAATACGGCAAGGTGAAGATCTGTGCAATAAACATCTGTTTTCACCCAGAAATGCACTTATCTGAGTTTAATGAATAGGCCCCATTGATTACGGCCTGCAGATAACAAAATACTCTTAAAGAAGAGGAACAGTGTGTTAGAGAAGTTTTAGATGACCGGCTCATACAAATTAGCCATAAAACAAGACGACGCACACAACCTTTATTATGGGACAGATATTATGCATAGTAATAAATCTTTCACAATGCACATCGCTTCTCTCAAACACACGTCAAAGGTCTATCAATCCTTTGACTGTCAGAGGTCACTGCGGCGCCCAAAGGGTTAAAGGATGTCAAGTACCAATGTGTGCTAGGCATGTTATTTTAATGAAGTGGGGGTTTTGTTTTGTAAATTTAGTACATAATGTACTAATGCTGCTTTGGTCATTAATGCTAAGGTTACACTTTATCCATTTTTGTAGCAGACTTACAACAGAATGGCCCATTACTGGAAGTGTCATACAGCAGTATTTGCACTGAATTTGGTTTTGAAACTAAGAGGCTGGTTAAAAAGGCACAAAGATGAAATTTAATTGGGTGGGGATATTTATCCAAGCGACCTAAAACTGCAACAGGTAGCAAAATGATAACATTTACCTTTTTGTGGCTGTTTTATAACTCAATGATGTCACATTTAAGAGGTGTTTCTTATGAAGATAATGTTTGTAGTAAAATTTAAATAAAAAGAAAAAAGGCATGGCCAGCTAAGATTACACAACTGAACTACAACATACTGTAGCAGAAACCAAACCAAAAAATAACACTAACTGCATCATTTTGCCATCTGTGGCAATCTTAACATTTTCCGGTGAAAGGATTTGCCAAACATTTACTAGTTTTGCTCCTCTGCTAGAATTTGATACAGTCTGAAAACTGCCCGGTCCTCCGCTTTGGCAGATATAGAAGAAGCATGTGATTGGCTCTGATATTGCATTTTCCCATCTACAAAACAATGCTTTACAGCTATGAACATTTCTGCTGTATATTTGCATCAGAGAAAAACAAAACGAATCGATCATTTGACCTCACATACTCTGGTTATACATAAACAGTTGAACAGAAATAAGTGCTTAGGTTATCGGACAGGTCACCAGTAACATTATACTTTGGCAATGACCTACTGTGCTGATCATGCAGCCAAGGACAAAATAACTACTGAAAAAAGGCACAAACTGTTTTAACGTGTTTAGATTTTCCGCCTGTCTATTTTTAATTGTCAGGGACTAAAAGCAGCAAGAAAATACTCTGCCAGTTTCTATACACTATACAAAATCCTTATATTACAGGCCCACCTATACACATTTATAGTATAATCAGGTGAAATGTACATTATGCGGTATGAAATTTACAGTAATATAGTACAGGATGAGATATATATATATATATATATATATATATATATATATATATACATACATATACTGAATATATCACAGTATCATTTGTGTTAACTGATTGTAACCAACCTTGTTTATAATCTAATTGCAGATTATTCTGTACATTTATAATACATACAGTATGTTAATTGCAGCAAGTCAGTAATTCCTCAATCTACTGTATAGTGTCCCTTTGAAATAAAGAATGCATATAAACCCCATCAGTGTATCATATGAGCAATGCCCAAAGCCTTATGTGCGAGCCACCATAAAAAAAGGTTCCTTAAAAAGGGAAGCAATGTAGGAGACCATAGAATGGTAAAAAAAAATAAAAACACCAGTACATCCTAGTTATGCAAGAAATATATAAATGTCTTGCATATGCCTGGTGTTTTGGTCCCATGACAGAGCAGACAGTAGGGGAATCATGGATATTATTGCGAAAGCCTTTAATATATTTTTGCAATATTACCCGTTCTGCAGAGTTGTTATTGACATGATATTCGTACTAATTACTGATGTTTGCTTGGACTTTTATGCCACTGTCACTGTACCTGAACTGTATATTTTATCTTTAGTCTACTTTAAGACATGCATCTATGTTTCCATTTAATTTGGCTACAGAGCAGTTAACCAAATGATGAATGTATTATTTTTAGTTCTCATGGACTAGACCTTCCAAGGGGCTAAAGAGTATTTTAGAGCCACCACTGGCCTGAGTTCTTGGAGCAAGAAGAACGAGAAGATACAGTACTTGACTCCTTTATCTTGGATACTGATTGTGGCACTATTGCACGGGGATGGGAGTTACCATACGCTAGCGTCCCAATCGGCACCATCAAAGTTGAATGAATAGCCCCCTTTGGGGCTTTGTACGCCCTGATTCCATTAACAGTAAAATGTTGAAAGTACTGTATTTTTGACAATATTTATTTGGAGTATGCTGATTGCCATGCTGTGTTTCCTTGCCACGCTAACATGCCCCTATGGCATTGGTTAGTATTATGGATGGCAGGCTTCATGCTACCCTATGCCAAAGAGACCAACTAAGCAAAGATTGCCCAATTTCGTATTGACTTATGTCTATATTGTATGACACACCTGAGGTAGGTAATTACATTCACTGATATATTTCTGAGTGACTGTTATAGGATGTGAATGATTCATTTTGTGAGAATTACCCATCTAAATGCCCATTTACAGATCAATTAATAGAAACAGTGCAGACATCGCTGTGATAAAGCGGCCTTATAGGTCAAGAAATAGCTGTATATAGATAATGAGCAATACCATGTACGCTCTTTGAACACATTGTCAACCTCTACGCAGAAGTCTGCACTTGTGTGCTTTTATAAATCTTCCAGATATAAAAAGAAGAAACTATCTAGTAGAGTATTATAAATTAGCATGTTAGCACGGCCATTATAAATATGCAAAGTGGTGTCTGGTTGTACTGGTTCTGAAGACTTTAGCACATGTGGGCCCTTCACAGGAGGCTCTATATGGACCTCTAAATGTAGTTACATCTGTACAACAGATTTCAATATTCAGTGTTCAAAGTGTATAACACAGAGACTTGAATGTGCCTTTAAGCAGAAATCCCCCCTTTACGAGTTTAACTCATATAATGTTAGCATATGGAGCATGTCCACTTCTGAACTGTGGGTCAGGATGGATAAGAGGAGAAAGGTTCTTCTCTGGGGGTTCAGGCAGAGCGAACTCAAGGTCGGCGCCCAACCCGGAATCCCTATTCGAGTTGCCTTAATGTAACTACTAAATAGAAATAAGGTGTTTTTGTACTTTGTAGTGTGAATTAATACATTTTTTAATTTGCTGGTTATACATTTACAATGCAACGTGGAAAAAATAATATCTAGTGAGTAGTACGGATTGTTAAAGGCTCTGATAAACAATGTACCATACAACTTTTTTCTTATCATTTTTGACATTTGTATAATTCTACTTTAAACATTATCAAAATCCTACAGATGTAGCTTAGCACCATAGATACCCTGAAATACTGTACAGTACCCTACAGGTGCTGAAGTGGGTTAGGTAGTAGTAAACCAATTACTTTATTTAATACATCCACCATTAACATGTTATCACATCATAATGGTTTCTGATTCTTGATGAGGTAACATTACCCTGGGATGCCTCTGATCATTAACTACAAGAACATGTGTTTTCAAAATGCTTGGAGGAAGAAACATTGTAAATGTATGTATCACTCATGATTTATATGGTGTGACACATTATTTCCCTTTAATAGGAACATTTTTTTTTTTAAATATAAAAATCCTGCATCTGCTTCATAGGTCTAACCACTGAGATAATTACAGATTCAAACATCTGTATATTGATACTAAAGTTGAAATACTGAATGACCCGCAATGACATTTCAAGAACATGGGAGATGGCAGAAACGTATTAAACATTACATGTCCAGCAAGCAGGTAACTACAACAAAAAGTGAATAAAAAAGGTGTCAGTCACATGAAGATTTGCCTGACCACTTTTGTGGACACAGAATGTCGAACTCTTTGAATTTACGTTTTATGCATTTGGTTCAGACCTAATGATAGAGGAATAATTAACAATAGTACGGTCTTTGATGCTAATATGGACATTTCCTGTTACATTTGACCCTTATTCAGAGAAAAATTATTTAAATAAAAGTCTATTGATACATAAAAATAGACCAATTCCTGGGCAATTGAGTTGGAGAGCCCCAGTTAGAGATGGAGAGAGAGACTATTCTTAGCTAGGGTCCCAAGTGCTGCAGTATATATATCCCCCGTAAACACACCTTCAAACAACACACCTGAGATATATGCTTATTTGAGTCATTTAAATATACTTTGCATATCTTATTAGCATATATCCGAGGTATCTCAGGGGGGGCTCCTTCTTTGTGCATAAGTGTTTCTCCACGTATTAAAGATTGCTATTTTCATTTTTTTACAATTTTTCAACTTCTAATCCTATTTTTTTGTGAAGGGTTTGTTTACTCAAGAAATCGTATTCCTTAACCTAGGGGCTTTTCTATATCCGCCAAAGCAGCCGATCTGGACGTTTTCAGCCAAAACTCGAATTTAATCCGAAAACAGCCAAATCGTCTGCTTTGGCAGATATAGATTAAGCTCCAATGGGTAGAACATGGAATGGTAACAGGAGACATCTGTAGCACTTGTCCTGTCCATTCTAAATGCTTTCAACATTCTAGACGTTCCTCTGTATTAAAATCAAACAGAGTTTTTTTCCCCTCAATATTTTGGTGTCCACACTCAAAATAGCACATGGCCCTTTTGTTGTGTTTTGATCACGGGATTGAGATAGCAGTCGGGATATCTGAGGATTTACAACCAAGATGTAAACAAAAAATGCCATCACACTCTCGTGATAGAAACATGGGCAACAAATTCACTTTGTCTGACCTAGAAAGGGTGATTAATAAAGTAGCCAATTCATTCTCTTGGGAGTCCTACCGGCCACAAAGAAGTTAATTAAATGAAAGTATAAAATGGAATACAAAATGAAAGCTTATTTGTGCCAAAGGGGTCTGCAACATGTACAAGGCATCTGGGGAATTCTGAACTGGTGCTTTATTTCACAACACATATGTGGACCGACTCGTTTTCCAAATGTTCACACAAGACTGACCCACAACCTACTTAATCTGCTTACAATCTGAGCAACGAGGTGGCATAAGCAGGAGTGGCCCCAACTCCAGTCATCGGGGGCCACCAAGCAGGTCAGGTTTTAAGGATATCCCTGCTTCAGCACCGGTAGCCATCAGTGGCTTAGTCATTGACTGAGCCACCTGTGCTGAAGCAGGAATACCCTGAAAACCTGACCTGTTGGTGGCCCTTGAGGACTGGAGTGTTCTCCTTGAAAAGAAGCAGATGTTGAAGTATTACAAGTTTAAAACCTTACTACTAACTACTTTGGTGCAGGTTTCTTTTGAAACATCGAAAACCTGACATTTCTCCTGCTTCTTGTTCATGTGATGTTATAGACAGGGAAAGGACGGGTTTGTGCTGCTCCAGAACAATCAGAAGCCAGACGAATTGGTAATAAATCTGAATAGATCCGCTTTTTTGTGTGTGTCATAAATGACATCAGACCCATCATTAGTTGCTTCATTTTTCCCAGGGAAGAGGGTACAGGTATCTCCGTCGTTTTAGTGAAATATTATTGTGTATACCCGCCTACAGTGCACAAATAAAAAATGTTTACACACTACAGGCCACATTGTTATTATGGTGTAACCTGTATTCATTTAAACCCTGCAGTTGTACATCATGCTACTCCCGCGTTCTGGTAATAATTTGTAAGGAGACTTGCGAACTTCATTTTCAATGGCAATTTCAACCGCAACTTTCTTGCAGGCAAGGCCAATCAAAACCGGTGACTATGAGAATGCCACGTTTTTGAGAAAGCAGATGTGTTTCTTTGAAGACACGGTTCTTGATGGCATTGCCAGGAAGACATTTGCCTGTGGCCATTTCTCTCCATCCCAGAGAGCCAGTAACTGGTGTGTTGTATACAGTTTATATAAATAGTTCCTTAGACCTGTGCTCTGACAGTAAGTGAAGCGTTTCGGCTGACACTGGCTTTCTGGCAGACGCATGAGAACTGCCATTAAAACCATACAATGTAAGTATTAGCTGGAAAGCTATTACAGTATCTAGGAGTACAATGTGTCAGTGGGTATATCCTGGGATTGGTATACATTCAGTGCATATCTTCATGTCTGTGGCTACTATTACTAGTTCCACTTTAAGTTTAAATGGTCTTGCTTTGCTATTATTTGTCTAAAATACACAAAGGACATTTCATTTTCTGCAGTTACAAAAACAATACAATATACTTTTTTTTTTTTTACTAAACATACTCTATTATAGTAACACATTCTCTAAAAATAAACTACTTCTAAAACTATTTATTCTGGGGGGAAAAAATGCTAATACTGTACCTACCCTATCCCTAGAACATTTTTAAATACTTTTTGCTATCTTTTGAAATGAAAAGCTACCCAGTGATCCAAATACTAAATCCATGCAAAGTTCAATTTTCAAGTAGTTTACAAAAACTATACATCTCAGGACAGAAGAAGCCACAGACTTGGGGCCACTGTTATTGGCAGGCGCTGTACATGCATAGCAAGTACACACATGCCAAATCTGCTTTGCATTGCTATTTGCATCATACAAGTCAGAATTCTGATATCATTAAAGCAGGGAATTAGAGTTGCCAGGAAAGCTGCACTGAATTTATATACATTAAGTGATTAGGGAGTTGATTGATGTCTATACATTCCTTCCCTAAAAATACAATTATCGCACATTGCTTTTCTAAAGGGTTTCCATTTGGTGCTGAAATTCATGTGCAAATGTGTTGCCAAGGTATCTCGAGCTGCGTTTGTGCTTGAATGACATCATTTAACAGAAGCCAGAAAAGAAGGAAACGGTGAAACACTTCCTTGCACGTTTGGAATTCTGGCCTGTGTTGCAGGTTCTATGAAGAACAGGCGAAGAAAAATGCAGGTCATTATTTCTCTATACAATATCATACACATAGGCTCAGAGGTGAAATATAACAGGGTTGTTTGCTGGCTTAAAAGGAGAATGACATCTAGGGAAGGTCACAGGAAGTGACTGCACCAGTTCATTCAGAAGTTTGGCAGAGTTGATGGGCACATCCAACAAAGTACAAATGTCAATGCTTCGTTGCCAGTGCCATGTGCGTGCAAACACTTCCTCTTCATGCATTGTACCAAGCATTGGCTTTCACATTTTCCTTGAAAATAGGTTAACTATTAATCTGTATTAACATGTGGGCACATTCTGCAGTGTGATACATTCTGATGAAGGCATTCAAGTAGTAACTCTATACACACGTGAATGCCACTATGTTATTTTACATTTAAAAAAATATTATTTACACCAGGCCAGATTCCTGTGCTTACAGTATGTAGATATCTAGGTAAGGTTTACATAACCGGAGGAAGATTCACCCTAACCAGATGGCTACTTAATTGTGTACATTTCAGGAGAGCAACAGCACTTCCAGGGTCAGCACCACCAGCTCACAGCACACGAGAAAGGGCCTTTGTTCTCTAACCAGGAAAAAAATAATGCAAGTGAGGGGGTGCCAGATACCAGCAAATAAAAATATATCTCTTAGCATTACAGTGATGGTTTCAAAAAATATACAGAGGGGCGGGAGGTTTTGAAGTTGACTTGTTTTATTCTTCACGTAGCTTCATGCAGTAGCGGTGGTAGCGGAGCTGGAAAAACATTCTCTCCAGTATTGAATGGGTCATCCCAGGAAGAGTGTAGTGTTCAACGATACCCACGTGCTTGAATCCCAAGGACTCGTACAGCTTGTGAGCTGCGATCTTGACGGCTGTGGTCCCGAGTACAATGGACGAGTAGTGGTTCAGCATTGCGAACTCCAGGACTTTGCGGCCCAGGGCTTTGGCAATACCTTTAGCGCGGTAGCTGGAGTCTACAGACATGCGGCGCAACTCAACCACGTTGTCTTCGTGGTTGCCTCTGGCTGCCACTATTCCAACAACTTTCCCATCCAGGACCGCAACCCAGAAGCAGGAAACTGCAGAAAAGAAGCACAAGTGTTAGTACAATAACACCCATCTTTCATTGTGAATTACATCTTCATCAGTTATAAATGTTATTTATTCAGTAATTAAGTTAAGATATTCACAAGGTTTTAATAAAAATGTAATCTATTTTTGTATAGATGAAAATAAATAAATATATATATATATACTGTATCTTCTTTGCTCTTCAACAAAGCGCCAGTAATCAAATCCTTTAGTGAAACTGGTTCTGGGTTCATGCGTCGGATTCCCATGTTAACTGGTTATACTGTATGACTATATAAGTATTGTTCTACTATTAATCACGGTTGCCATGTTTTCCATACATTTCCCAATAAATACTAGCAGAGGTGCAATTAGAATGAGGGTTGCAGATAACTCAGATCCTCAGACATTTAATGCCATGTTGACTAAAGACAGAAGATAACTTACAGTAGAACCTGCACTTGAATCAGTCACAAGGTACCTTGCAGGTTAGAACTGCTTTAGACAATCTGGGCCTTAATGGGTGAAATCAGCAGTGCTCACCTACAGTATTAAAATGGAAAATGCACACTATTGGTGCAAGTGTTTCTGTTTACATAGAGATTAACTTTCTTTACTTGTTAGGCTTGTCAGAATTGAATATGTCTGGTACTTTCTCATAGAAATAATAATTGTGCGGTGTATTAGACTAGGGACCAGATGTACTCATCATTGCCAAGGTATAAATCACCTGAATGTCCTTTGCTTAGCACCTCTAAATATGTCACCAAGTGTTCTTTAAAGTCACTCAAATGAGAATTGTAAAAAAAATAGCTTAGATTTCCTATTTTGCAAGGGACTTTATACCCATTCCTGTGTTTTTTGTGATTCTATATGTCAAATGTTCCACTAATATGGACCACTTGAATGTTCATGAGTGTGTCAAGGACAGGGCCGCCAAGTTAATTACATTTAAAAAAAAAAAAGTTGAAAAAAATGGCGGCGATTCCCGTGGTCCCAGCGCGCATGCGTAGGGCAAGCAGGGTGTCCGGCCCAATGCCTGTGGGCCCGCTGCCCGTTCCACCCAGCAAACCAGACCCTCCCCCCCACCCGCGGGATGGAGGGGGAAGTGCCAAAACCAGAACCCACGCGCAAGCCAGCCCCTCTCCACGTGGGATGGAGGGGGAAGCGCCAAAACCCGCGCGCAACCCACCCCTCTGCTCCCCACGTGGGATGGAGGGGGAAGCACCAAAACCAGCCCCGAGCGCAACCCAGCCCCCCCTCACCCGCTCCCAACTTGATACGGAGGGGGAAGCGCCAACCCAGCTTCCCTCTCGCGCACCTCCAGCCCCAGCCCGCCTCGCCCCCCCTGCCGCGCCCCCCTACCCCGAGCCCCCCTCCTGCCCATGGCAGCTGCCAGGGATATCGGGGGGCAGGTGGGGGAAGCGTCTGGCTGCAAGAAAACAGCACACACTGGTAAAGGTAAGTCACAACCAACCAACAGTCACCCAGTCACTCACTCACCCACCCAGTCACTCACGCAGTCACCCACCTTTTGTTGAAAATATCAAAGTAAACAGGTTGCATTGTAATGTTTTTTTCTGTATCACAATAAGAAAGCAGTTAAGTAAAAGTTGCGCGCTAAAAAATATTTTTTCGTGGTAGGTGCGCTATTGGTTCGGGGGGTGGGGGGTGCGCTATGGGGGTGGGGGGGGGGCTGCTCCTTTCATTTGTCCTGGGCCCCATGATTTCTGTTGGCGGCCCTGGTCAAGGACTACAATACTACTTAGCTATTCTCATATACATGTCTACCTATCTCACCATTCACGGACAAGACTGAAAAACAGCATGCCACAAACCAAACATCAACACTGACTGCGTGACAGTGATAGGAAAACAGGATGTAGATAAGAGTGGTCTGAAATAATTTTTAAGGGGGTCTGTGGCCTTCCACCAAAGTCACCTTGGACCTCAGCATGAGTGTATTATGTGCCGGAGAAGATAAATAATGTCCTGTATTCTTATAATATCAACATGCAGAAAAAAACGGTGTTGGAAAGAATATACTGTAAGCAACAAGCCAGGAAAATAGAAAAGGATGCTAGAATAGTCTGAAGCAGACAGAAATAATGTTTCGGAGGCACCTGGTCTCTTCATCAAGGTGATCACAGAATAATCGGTGACTTCCTGTAAACAAACCGAACCCATAAATGTGATTCTCATGGCTCAGTCTTTCAGTCCGTTCTATTCACTGGCAATGTCAGCGTATTTCCTATCCACTATTTTCGGACGCACAGGTCATACAGGGTGGACAGTGCCTAAAAGCAATAGTCTTTGTGTTTGTTTTGGTTTCTCTTTTCAGAGAAACACTATAAAACATATTTATAGAATTAAAGAAGAATTCACATTATAATTACTGTGCTGGCATATACATAGAGTACAAATACATTGTGCTGAATATAGCCACTGACACACACACACAAATATATACATACCCTTAAAAAAGCTCTGCATGCATTGTTATATATATGTCATCTGCTGCACATACAGAGAAATTAGGTAGTGCACGCACTCAGTCACACTGGTAAATAGGTGGGGTACATGCACCACACACACAAACACACACGGAATGCCCTGGTTTCTTAGTGCTGCTGTAGGAGTTGCAGGATGAGAGGAAGGGACTGCGGGAGGACTTGAGGCTGCTGAAGATTCAGGTTGCTAGTGCAACCAGACACCCCAATGCTGGCATGGGGGTGGGGGGGGGGGGTGCACGAGTGACTGAGCCATGAGCTGCATCCTCTCGAGCCCATGAGTGTTTAAGCGGCATCGATTTGCTAAGGGCCAGGCACACACTGCTTTAAAAAAGTGGGACCGTTAGGGAAGTGACCAATAGTTGAGTAGGATCTGGAAGTTGAGAATAGAGCAGTGCAAAGTGCAGGTTGCTAGTAGGGTTTCCAGGTGTCAAGTATTGAACTGGACTGTCCTGTATTTGGACACTGTCCAGTAACACCTTAGAGGTAATACTGGACATGAATGTGTCTCTGAACATAGTCACCCGACGGCTTGGGGCCGTGGGATTTCCCCGAGCAGGGCTGTTGCTAGGTGGCTTTCTCCATTCTAATTGGCTGCTTCTGGGTAATGGTAAAACCAAGACTGGACCAGGATCTGGACTTCACATCATGAGCAGCAGACCACCTCAAACAGCATCAGATGTCATGTGACATGCACTTCCCCTCACACCAAAGTCTGCACTCCAACTAACTGCCACAAGCTAGAAGGCTAGTTCCCCGCTGCTGACGGCGGCACGCGTGCAGTGGCGTGTGTGCCTCTCACCAGTCCCTCTCCTTCTTTCTACCTGGCCCCGATGTCTCCTTGCTTCTTGTCCCTCTTCGCGCTGTGGTGCGTCAGCCAGCAGGGGATACAACAAGATTGTGTTCCCATGCGGCGATGCGTCACATGGTGCGCTGTGAGCCAATCAAGAGGGGAGATCGCCGGCAGCCGGCATGAACAGGGGAGGGGGGGTGGATCTTTAATGTGGAAAAGGATAGGGGAGCGCAAACAGAAAAGACAGTGTGAATACAACACAGCCTACAACAGTAGCTACTAGCTATCGTCAGCATGCAATCCAAAAGCAGCAAGCAGGGTGTGTGCAGGGGGGGATACTGTCACGGTGGACCAGAACTTATCAACACTTTTTATATTTTTGGAATTCTCGATTGAACACGACAAGGAGGCAAAGTAAATTGTCATTTATTTCCTTGATAGACAAACACACGACAGCTTCAGAATACACTTAATACAACACTTACTGGGATGGGGAAACAAAATAAAATGTCCTTTGCAGGAAAGCGCAAGCAATGCAGTCTCTGAGTTGAAGTCCTTTTGGCTAGATCGCAAGTTGCTGATCTAATATCTCAACCAAATAAAGAAAGTTAGTATTAGTTTGTAGGAATTCGTTCGGGAGTCACCAGGGCTAACGAGTTCCGGAGTTTGGGTAAATCCTTGGTTGCGTTTTTATTAACCCCTTGCGTCCTGGAACCGCTACTGCTGTACGCGAACAAAATCCTGTGCAAAGCTTGGTTACGTCATGAATCACATCTGAATCCCCCAGGGGATAGCTCGGCGGGCAGTTTTATAGGGTTCACAGACCTATCTATAACATGCCTGCCCAATCCCCTTTGTGGGAACATTTGACCCACCAATCTCCGATTTGCCTGTAGTTTGCAAAACCGGGCAAAAAGGCTTTCCTGTTTGCACCGCGCATGTGTTAGCTTGACACCCATGCGACTTAGCATAACTGGGGTACATCCTTTACTGGCGACCCTTAGTCTGGGGTTTGGCGCCAAGGTGTGATGGCTCATGCTGAGTACCGGGATCTGGCACTCAGCAACATCCCGGACAGTTTCACACTTTGGATCTCTGAGGCTTTTCATCCCTGCATTTCACTAGACTTAGAGTCTCCCACTTAGCGGGACCTCTGAAGTGTAGGAAGGAAAATACCCTCAGCTCATTCACCCCTTGCATATTTACATGCCAAAGGATTTTTTCCCAGGCTCACAGAAAAAACTGTTCCTGCCTGTACATTTTAAACTTACAGTATTATACACTTTATTAAAACAATATGTTCTGGGTGTACCAAAACTGTAATTTGAATGTGTGTGTGAGTGGTTTATTTATTTAGACTTGCACACCAAAAATCAGGGTGCCAGCTTTCCCCGTTCGCGAGTTAGCCCGCTTAATTGAAGGGCTTGCTTGTGGGCAGCCAAGTTCACCTACTTCTCACATCAATTCACCCACTTCCCACAGCAACAGACTTTCTGCCTTTAAAGTTACAGGAGCTAATAAGGTACGGATACATTTTATCGGTAAACCACTTCAAATCTAACCGCAAACCACTTATTCAAATGACTTGCGGTTACATAGTCGAGTGCTTGGAAATGGATACCCATACTTCAAACAGACCTCCCATTCTCAGCCCCGCTTCTTCAATCGGTGCTGGCTTCATCGCTCACCACGCCATCTTGTGCCTGAAAAGCTTATAGCACAGTTTGCATGTATTTCTATTACAGCAGGCAGGGAACAGTCTGCAAACTGAGGGTAAGAAAGCTGAGACAGGGGCAAATACATCAGTGTCATGCATATACTTTTAACCCCTTCACTTCCAATGTGAGTTGGGAATAATCAGCCGGGTATAATACCTTTTTTATGGCCTGATTAACCCCATGTTCGCCACACCTCCCCCACTCAAAGCGCAAGGTCTGCCCTGACCACCTCGTCCGGTAGTTGGGCTGGCCTGCCAGCTCTTGAAGTTATGAGTTCGTGGGGACTGTCCTGGCGGGAAAGGCCAACAGTAATGTCATGCTCGCTGCCTTTCTTGTGCTGGATGGTAAAGTCAAATTCCTGTAAGGCAAGACTCCAGCGCAAGAGTTTAGCATTTTCCCTCCGACACCCTCTGTAACCAGCTTAACGGATTGTGGTGCGTGATTACTGTGAAAGGTCTGCCATACAGATATGGCTGTAATTTTCTTAGAGGCCATAATATGGCCAAACACTCTCTCAATGGTGGCATAAGCCACCTCTCTGGTCAGCAGCCTGCGGCTCAAATACACCACTGGGTGTTCACTGCCCTCCTCCCCCACTTGGCTGAGTACAGCACCAATGCCATAATAAGAGGCATTAGTATGCACCAAGAACTTTTTTGCATAGTCTGGTGCAGCAAGAATAGGAGCACTGGCCAGTGCAGTCATCAATGCCTGAAAGGAGACCTCACAGACAGGAAACCAGACTACCGGCACAGACTGTCGTTTCTGGGTCAAGTCAGTCAGGGGTTTGACAATCGCGCTATACTGAGGGACAAACTTTCTGTAGTAGCCTGCGGTGCCTAAGAAAGCCATAACCTGCTTCTTGGTTTTGGGAACGGGCTACTTCACTATTGCTTCCATCTTAGCTGGTTCTGGCTTAAGATGCCCGCCACCCACCCTGTGCCCTAGGTACAGTACCTCTGCCATCCCATCTAAGCACTTGGTGGGTTTCAAGGTGAGCCCTGCTTCCCCAATCATGGCTAGCTATATGCACTAAATGTGAGTCCCACAAATTACTAAAGACAGCAATGTCGTCCAGGTATGCCCTTGCAAACCCTTGCATACCTTCCAGCAAACTATTGACCAGGCGTTGGAAGGTAGCCTGTGCATTCTTCATCCCAAATGGCATCACTAGAAATTCATAGAGGCCACTTGGAGTGATGAATGCCGACTTCTCCCTAGCCTCCTGGGTCAGGGGGGGGGGGGGGATCTGCCAATACCCTTTGCTCAGATCCATGGTGGTCAGACACCTTGCCCCGCGAGTTCATCTAGCAACTCATCCATGTGGGGCATGGGGAAGGCATCTGACACCGTTCCCGCATTGAGCTGCCGGTAGTCCACACAGAACCGGGTGGTCCCATCCTTCTTAGGTACCAGGACTACCGGACAAGCCCAAGGGCTCTGGGATGGTACAATTACCCCTATTTATACTGCCCTTAATCTCTGCTTCCCACCACCCCAGATACAGGTGGTCCCAATCGCTGTCCCCTGTATCTGGTGGTAGAGCCTGTTGTGGAACAGAAAGTAGTTTCTAGTCAGTATAAACCTCAAAAGGTTGTCAAAAAAGATATTGTGAGATCCAAATTGTAAACCTCTCATGTTGAGAAAGTATGAGGCTGCCTGTATACCTGTCTCTTGTGGGATACTTGTATATAGTCCTTCTACATCCAAAGAGACCAACAGGGTATTTTCATTAAACATGACCTTCTCTAACTTTTTGAGTATATCTTTGCTATCTTTTAGATAGGGTGGTAAAGATGTAACAAACGGTCTTAACACTTTATCAACATATTGACTTGCGTGTTCGGTCAAGTTACCTATCCCTGATACAATGGGGCGGCCTGGTGGGGTCCATTTGTTTTTATATATCTTCGGTAGACTGTAAAATTGTGCAATTGTGGGTGTTTTGACCATAATGAAATCCTTTTCATGTTGGCTAATTACCTTTGAAATGATGCCATTGTTGAGGACAGTGTTTAATTCCCTGCTAAACAGGATTGTAGGATCTTGAGTCAGAATCTCATAACAACCTGTCAGATAGTAATATTTGGTTCTC